>NC_064865.1:17788089-17885589 GCF_024139225.1 Suncus etruscus
CTCGATTTCCAGTTTTTGGAGGAATCTCCATATTGCTTTCCATAAAGGTTGAACTAGACGGCATTCCAACCAGCAGTGAATAAGAGTTCCTTTTTCTCCACATCCCCGCCAACACTGCTTGTTCTCATAATTTGTGATGTGTGCCAATCTCTGGGGTGTGAGGTGGTACCTCATAGTTGTTTTGATTTGCATCTCCCTGATGATTAGTGATGTGGAGCATTTTTTCATGTGTCTTTTGGCCATTTGTATTTCTTCTTTGTCAAAGTGTCTGTCCATTTCTTCTCCCTATTTTTTGATGGGATTAGATGTTTTTTTCTTGTAAATTTCTATCAGTGCCTTGTATATTTTGGAGATTAGCCCCTTGTCTGATGGGTATTGGGTGAATAGTTTCACCCACTCAGTGGGGGGCTCTTGTATCCTGGGCACTATTTCTTTTGAGGTGCAAAAGCTTCTCAGTTTAATATATTCCCATCTGTTAATCTCTGCTTTCACTTGCTTGGAGAGTGCAGTTTCCTCTTTGAAGATGCCTTTAGTCTCAATGTCCTGGAGTGTTTTACCTACGTGTTGTTCTATATATCTTATAGTTTCGGGTCTGATATCGAGGTCTTTCATCCATTTGGATTTAACCTTCGTACATGATGTTAGCTGGGGGTTTAAGTTCAATTTTTTGCAGGTGGCTAGCCAGTTGTGCCAACACCACTTGTTGAAGAGGCTTTCCCTGCTCCATTTAGGATTTCCTGCTCCTTTATCAAAAATTAGGTGATTGTATGTCTGGGGAACATTCTCTGAGTATTCAAGCCTATTCCACTGATCTGAGGGCCTGTCCTTATTCCAATACCATGCTGTTTTGATAACTATTGCTTTGTAGTACAGTTTAAAGTTGGGGAAAGTAATATTCCTCCCATATTCTTTTTCCCAATAATTGCTTTAGCTATTCTAGGGTGTTTATTGTTCCAAATGAATTTCAAAAGTGCCTGATTCACTTCTTTGAAGAATGTCATGGGTATCTTTAGAGGGATCTCATTAAATCTGTACAATGCTTTGGCGAGTATTGCCATTTTAATGATGTTAATCCTGCCAATCCATGAGCAGGGTATGTGCTTCCATTTCTGCGTGTCCTCTCTTATTTCTTGGAGCAGAGTTTTATAGTTTTCTTTGTATAGGTCCTTCACATTTTTAGTCAAGTTGATTCCAAGATATTTGAGTTTCTGTGGCACTATTGTGAATGGGGTTGTTTTCTTAATGTCCATTTCTTCCTCATTACTATTGGTGTATAGAAAGGCCATTGATTTTTTTTGTGTGTTAATTTTGTAGCCTGCCACCTTGCTATATGAGTCTATTGTTTCTAGAAGCTTTTTTGTAGAGACTTTAGGGTTTTCTATGTAGAGTATCATGTCTCTGCAAACAGTGAGAGCTTGACTTCTTCCTTTCCTATCTGGATTCTCTTGATATCTTTTTCTTGCCTAATCGCTATAGCAAGTACTTCCAGTGCTATGTTGAATAGGAGTGATGAGAGAGGACAGCCTTGTCTTGTGCCAGAATTTAGAGGAAAGGCTTTCAGTTTTTCTCCATTGAGGACAATAGTTGCCTCTGGCTTGTGGTAGATGGCCTTAACTATATTGAGAAAGGTTCTTTCCATTCCCATCTTGCTGAGAGTTTTGATCAAGAATGGGTGCTGGACCTTATCAAATGCTTTCTCTACATCTATTGATATCATCATGTGATTTCTATTTTTCTTGTTGTTGATGTTGTGTATTATGTTGATAGATTTACAGATGTTAAACCAGCCTTGCATTCCTGGGATGAAACCTACTTGATCGTAGTGGATGATTTTCTTAATGAGGCATTGAATCCTATTTGCCAGGATTTTGTTGAGGACCTTTGCATCTGTATTCATCAGCGATATTGGTCTGTAATTTTCTTTTTTGGTAGCATCTCTATCTGCTTTAGGTGTAAAGGTGATGTTGGCTTCATATAAGCTATTTGGAAGTGTTCCTGTTTTTTTCGATTTCATGAAAGAGTCTTGCCAGGATTGGTAGAAGTTCCTCTTGAAAGGTTTGAAAGAATTCATTAGTAAATCCATCTGGGCCTGGACTTTTGTTTTTGGGCAGAGATTTGATTACTGTCTTAATTTCCTCAATAGTGATGGGTGTGTTTAGATATGCTACATCCTCTTCATTCAACCGTGGAAGATTATGAGTCCAAAAATTTATCCATTTCTTCCAGGTTTTCAATTATAGTGGCATAGAGTTTCTCAAAGTAGTTTCTGATTACCCTTTGGATCTCTACCATATCAGTAGTGATCTCTCCTTTTTCATTCCTAATACATATCAAGTTTCTCTCTCTTGCTTTCTTTGTTAATTTTGCCAGTGGTGTATCAAACTTGTTTATTTTTTCAAAGAACCAACTTCTGCTTTCCTTGATCTTTTGGATTGTTTTTCGGGTTTCCACTTCATTGATTTCTGCTCTCAGCTTTGTTATTTCCTTCTGTCTCCCTATTTTTGGGTCCTTTTGTTGAGTACTTTCTAATTCTATGAGCTGCATCATTAAGCTATTCAGGTATGCTTCTTTTTCTTTCCTGATGTGTGCTTGCAAAGCTATAAATTTTCCTCTCAGTACCGCTTTTGCTGTGTCCCATAGGTTCTGATAGTTGTGTCTCCATTGTCATTTGTTTTCAGGAAGATTTGATTTCCTCTTTGATTTCATCTCAGACCCACTGGTTATTCAGTATTAGGCTGTTTAATTTCCAGATATTAAAGTTTTTCTTCTATGTCCCTTTGTGATTCACATATAATTTCAGGGCCTTGTGGTCAGAGAAAGTAGCCTGCAAAATTTCTATCCTCTTGATATTATGGAGGTATGCTTTATGTGCTAGCATGTAGTCTATCCTGGAGAATGTCCCATGTACATTAGAGAAGAATGTGTATCCGGGCTTCTGGGGGTGGAGTGTCCTGTATATATCTACTAGGCCTCTTTCTTCCATTTCTCTTTTCAGATCTAGTATATTCCTGTTGGGTTTCAGTCTGGTTGACCTGTCTAGTGTTGACAATGCCGTGTTGAGGTCTCCCACAATTATTGTGTTGTTATTGATATATTTTTCAGATTTGTCAACAATTTTATTAAATATTTTTCTGGCCCCTCATTCAGTGCATATATGTTTAGGAGAGTGATTTCTTCCTGCTGTACGTATCACTTGATTAATACAAAATGTCCATCTTTGTCCCTTACAACTTTCCTAAGTATAAAGTTTGCATCATCTGATATTAGTATCACTCCAGCTTTTTTATGAGTGTTGTTTGCTTGGATGATTTTCCTCCAGCCTTTTATTATGAGTCTATGTTTGTTCTGACTATTCAGGTGCGTTTCTTGTAGGCAGCAGAAGGTTGGGTTGAGTTTTTTGATCCATTTAGCCACTCTGTGTCTCTTAACTGGTGCATTTAGTCCATTGACATTGAGAGAAAGAATTGTCCTGGGAGTTAGTGCCATCTTTATATCAAAGTTTGGTGTGTCTGTTGCTCAGTCTTCTCTTAAAGTAGGCCGTTCAGTTTTTCTTTTAAGAATGGTTTTGAGGGGCCGGGCGGTGGCGCTGGAGGTAAGGTGCCTGCCTTGCCTGCGCTAGCCTAGGACGGACCGCGGTTCAATCCCCCGGCGTCCCATATGGTCCCCCAAGAAGCCAGGAGCAACTTCTGAGCGCATAGCCAGGAGTAACCCCTGAGCGTCACAGGGTGTGGCCCAAAAACCAAAAAAAAAAAAAAAAAAAAAAAAAAGAATGGTTTTGAGTCTGTAAAGTTTCTGAGCTTTTGTTTGTCTGTGAAACCATGTATTGTTCCTTCAAACCTGAAAGTGAGTTTTGCTGGGTGCAGTATTCTAGGTGAAGCATTTATTTCATTGAGTTTTGTCACTATGTCCCACCATTGCCTTCTGGCCTTGAGTGTTTCTAGTGACAGGTCTGCAGTAAATCTCAAGGATATTCCCTTGAATGTAATTTCTCTTTTCGATCTTGCTGCTTTTAGAATTCTGTCTCTATCTGTGGGATTCGTCATTGTGACTAGGATGTGTCTTGGGGTGTTTTTTCTGGGGTCTCTTTTAGTTGGTACTCTTCGGGCATGCAGGATTTGATCACATGTATTCTTTAGCTCTGGTAGTTTCTCTTTAATGATGTTTTTGACCATTGATTCTTCCTGGAGATTTTTTTCCTGGGTCTCTGGGACTCCAATGATTCTTAAGTTGTTTCTGTTGAACTTATCATAGACTTCTATTTTCATCTGTTCCCATTCTTTGAGTAATTTTTCCATTGTTTGATTGTTTGCTTTAAGGCTTTTTTCCAATTTCATCTGCTGTATTGAATTGTTATTCATCTCATCTTCCAGTGTACTAATTCTATTCTCAGCTGCTGTTAAACCCGTGGGAAAGCTCAACCATGTTTTTCTTCAATTCATCTACTGAGTTCTTCAGACCTGTTATTTGACCTGAAATTTCAGTTTGTAGTTTTCTGATTTCTATCTTCATATTCTTTTGATTCTTATTAGTGTTCTCTTCTATACTTTCTTTGAGTTCTTTGAACATCTTCCATATTGCGATTCTAAACTCCTTATCTGAGAGACTGACTAGTTGGTTGGTCATGTTCAAGTCATCAGAGTTGCCATCATCATTCTGTATGTCAGGCACTGGCCTGCGTTGTTTCCCCATTGTCACACTGTATTGTGGGTTTTTCTACATGTTGTGGTTGTATTCATTGGCTAAATGATGTGCACGGCCGGGAAGTGAAGCGGTGCAGGCATGCTCCTCTGTCTCCACCCTTTCTGGGCTTGTAAACTCACCTCCAGGGAAGGCAAGCTGTCCGCAGATGGGCCACACACAGGATGAAATCAGGCCGAAGATGGAGCACAGCACAGAAGACAGGCAGATAGGGGTGCTGGCATCTGAGTTCCAGCAGAGTTCAGCGGCTTTTCCTTTCTGGGATTGTAAACTCACCTCCAGGGAAGGCTCCAGGGAAGGCAAGCCGTCCGCAGATGAGCCACACACAGGATGAAATCAGGCCAAAAATGGAGCACAGCACAGAAGACAAGCAGGTAGGGGTGCTGGCATCTGAGTTCCAGCAGAATTCAGTGGCTTCCCCTTTCTGGGCTTGTAAAGTCAGCCATTTTTTATTCACTCATTTGCTCGCTGGGTAGCTTCAGAATGCAGTTTTTCGGGGGTTCACTTCCCAGGGCTCTGAGGAGAGCTTCAAGGATTCAGAAAAGACAGAGAAGCATAGGACAGGGTTCTCTTTAGGTCCTCAGTTTCCTCAGAAGAAGCACAGCAGGGCAGAGACTCCGCAGGTGAAGCAATCAGCACTTCACCTGGCAGTCCCCATAGTCAGCCATTTCTTACTCACTTGCTCACAGGGTAGCTTCAGAATGCATTTTTTGGGGGATACACTTCCTAGGGCTCTGAGGAGAGCTTGAAGGATTCAGGAAAGACAGAGGAGCACAGAACAGGGTTCTCTTTAGGTCCTCAGTTTCCTCAGAAGAAGCACAGCAGGGCGGAGACTCCGCAGGTGAAGCAATCAGCACTTCAGAACCTGGCAGTCCCCAAGTTAGCCATTTCTTACTCACTCGTTCGCAGGGTAGCTTCAGAATGCAGTTTTTGGGGGGTTCGCTTCCCAGGGCTCTGAGGAGAGCTTGAAGAAATCAGGAAAGACAGAGGAGCACAGACAGGGTTCTCTTTAGGTCCTCAGTTTCTTCAGAAGAAGCCTAGTTTCTAATTTTTGAGTTACACCTGGCTTCGCTTACACCAAGTTAGCTGCATGCAAAACAAGCGCCTTACCCATTGTACTATCCCTCCAACCCACACCCTTTTGAGATGTGCAGCTAAATCCATTTGAGCTCCAGTTCCAGTGATGCCTACAGCACTTTTTTCCTGAAGTCACATTTTGACTTTTATTTATTTATTTTGACATTTAAACAGTCCCTACTTCAAAGTTCAAATGGGTTTCCACCCATTTTCCACCCAAATTGAAAACAATTTGGAGAATTCACTCATATTGCACAAGTCTTACTGTTATAAAGTTGGGCTTACATTATATATTTATTATATAATATATGTGTGTGACTATCTATATAAAGCACAATTTTTAGAGCCCTGATACAATCTCTTTCAACATGTAATAACAATTGAGTGAAATGGTAAAACAGACCATTAATTTTTCTGTGACAGTTTCCCCTTTATAATGAGACATTGAACCATTTCCTTTTTGCTTATGGCCACACTGCTCCTCAGTGCAAAATGGGAGTGACCTCCTCCCCAGCTTCAAAGTCAGACCTGTACATCCAGACCTAGTTGGCTAGTTCCAGCCTCATGGTTGCCTTCCACTGAGCACCTCAGCCGAATGTTCCAGAAACCCCTAATTCATAAAGGAAACCACTCCGCACTGCACGTGACCAACTTCTGAACTTCCTGTTCTGTAAAACTGAATTTCCTGAATTTCGTGACAAGTGCATGAGATGAACTTACTTACTGAAAGTTAGTAGTGACCCCTTGTGGCAAACATGGACTAGTCCCGGGTTCGTGGCTCCATTCCCTGCAGAGATTGGTCAAAGGTCTTATATGCAGATTTCCCTGAGAAGTGAAGATATCAGCAGAACTTCCAGAAAGACCAAACTCAGGTAATAGATTTGACTCCTTACTAGAGCTCTCTGCAAACTGCCCTACTTGGGCATTGACACTGGCCACCCCAGGAACCCCTGTCAATTCACAAAAGTCCCTAAAATTGTCAAGTGTGTGGACCATGTCCACACTGGCAAACCCACTGTTTGTGCTTCCATTCTCAGTGCCTTTCCTCTCATAATCTTTGCATGAATCCCACTGCCCCTCCCAACCCTTAGTTTCACTAAACCCACACCCTGTTCCCCTCTTCCCTTTTATTCATTTATTTAACATGATGGTGGGGGGTGATACCCAGAGGTGCTCAGGGTTTACTTCAGACTTTGGGCTCAGGGATCATTCTTGGCGATGTTCAGAGACCATATATGGTGCTGAAGATTGAACCTGGGTAAGACCTATGCAAGGCAATGCCTCCCTTGATATTTTTTGAGTCTCAGGCCTATGTACATCCTTCTCTAATGGCAACCTTTCCACCAACACCAGACTCAAACTTCTGGCCTGGCAAACACCACCTTTGCTCAGGGGCTAGCACCCTTTTAGAGTCACATGCCAAAGGGGGCTTGACCTCCTATCCCTTCCTCCAGTCAGTATACCCTCCCCACAGAAGCCCCTGAATGATTGACATAATCCAAACTCCTCTCCCATTCTGCAAGGCACTACAGGGCCTACCTAAGCAATAACACTCTTCCAATAACACCAGCCAGGCTCCCCCTTCCAGACAGAGCCCAAGGAATTCCCCTCCACTTCACCGGAGGTGCTGGCTCCTTTCTGGGTCACAGCTGGAGAAAACATCAAGTTAAATACCATCTTCTCCGAGCTTTGTCTATACACTCATCCACAGAAATTTCTCAGGGTTGCATTCAGAAAGTCCTTTGTGTGGATGCAGAGAAAAGCTTGGGCTGTATGGATCAGCTGAAAGGCTGGTAAGAATGTCAGGAGTGGGCTGAAGTGATGGCACAGCATGTAGGGTGTTTGCTTTACATGTGGCCAAATCTGGTTGATCCTGGGCATTCCATATGGTTTCCCAAACCTACCAGGAGTGATGGAATGATTCCTGAGCTCAGGATCAGAAGTAACCCCTGAGCACTGAGTGTGGCTATAAAACAAAACTAACAAAAGTGTCTGGCAGGGCCAGAGAAATAGGAGGGAAGGTAATGCATATATCACCCACAAAGGTCCCCTGAGCACTGCCACAAGTGATCCCTGAGCACCACGCCAAGAGTAAGACCTGAGCACAGCTGGGGTAACCTCCTCCCCTGCAAAAATCTGTTTAAATAAATGTCAGGGAGCAAAGAAGGGGACTTAGACCTGAGAGAGGAAACCTCAGTTTCCTTCCTCCAGATGCTATGAGTAGCTAGCTCCATTTTAGCAGTCTCGTGCTACATTTTAACATTCCTGAAAATTCCTGGTTTTTCTGTGAGAATGGCATCATTCCCTTTAAGACCATGAATTCTGCTACCAGACCTGTGCAGAAGACTGAGAATAGGCAATAAATAGCCAGTTGTATGGTCAAACAGATCCCCTAAAAGGGCCTAAATAAAACAGATCAGCACTCACTTTCCTGAGAGAATTCCGAGGAATACTCTAACATGTTCAGACCAAGCTAGTTATGGCAAGGGTTTGCTCAGGAATCACTCCTGGTAGGCTCAGAGGATCATGTGGGGTGCCAGGAATCAACCAGGGTCAGCCTCATGTAAGACAACCATCCTCCCCACTGTACTATTGCTCCAACTCCTCAATATTTTAATTTTTTTTTCGGGTCACACCTGGTGATGCTCAGAGGTTACTCCTGGCTATGTGCTCCTGGCTCGGGGAACCTTATGGGACACTAGGGATTGAACCAAAGTCTGTCCTAAATCCACTGCGTGCAAGATGAATGCCCTACCATTATGCTATCGCTCCGACCCCAATATTTTAATTCTTGAATGTACTGAAAAACTTGGCAACTATGGATGAACTCAGAGACCCACCTGCACTGCTCCTACCACAGGATCAAGAAACCTTTAGAAGACATGATAAGCAAAACCAGGTGGACACTTGGAACATGGAGGGTGAGAGTGAGACAGAAAAACACAGCAAAGTGAGCATGAAGTTTGTGGTAGGGAAACACAGATATCAGAAGCTCATACTCTAGTGCAGGGGCTCTGGAAACTATTTTCACTCTTTTTTTTTTTTTTTTTTTGTCTTTGGTTTTTGGGTCACACCTGGCTGCACTCAGGGGTAATTCCTGGCTCTATGCTCAGAAATCGCTCCTGGCAGGCTCGGGGGACCATATGGGATGCCAGGATTTGACCACCATCCTTCTGCATGCAAGGCAAACACCCTACCTCCATGCTATCTCTCCAGCCCCTGTTTCCACTCTTGATCACTCTTCACCCAAGACATGCCAAAGCCAGCACAGCCAGAAACACTGCTGATTCAGGATATATCTGGTTTGGGTCTATGTGTTCAGAAACCTCTTGTTGATGCCAACAGTTTATGACCCCCACATTCAGTTATGTGACCCCATATGATGTTTCAACCCATGGCTTAAGAAGCTAGCCTTTGGGGGCCATTTTCAGTGGTACAGCAATTAGGATGCTTGCCTTGCAGCACTCAACTTGGACTCAATCCCTGGTACCTCATATGGCCCCCTCCCCCAAACCCTGCCTGCAGTGATCCCTTACCACAGAGCCAAGAGTTAGCCCTGAGCATCACTGGCTGTGGCTCTTGCCATCCTCCCAAAAAGAAACAAAAACAAAAGCTTATTTTAGAATAAAGTTTCTAGAATCAGACATTTGTTTAAATATTTTTTTCTGTGGCTGAAGTGTAATATGACTTTTGTAAGTTACAGTAACTTCTTTTGTGGGGCCCTGGTTCTGAATAAAAAGGGACACCTTTTTTTTTTTTTTTTTTTTGGTTTTTGGGTCACACCCAGTGACGCTCAGGGGTTACTCCTGGCTATGCACTCAGAAGTCGCTCCTGGCTTGGGGGACCATATGGGATGGGGGATCGAACTGCGGTCTGTCCTAGGCTAGCACAGGCAAGGCAGGCACCTTACCTCTAGCGCCACCGCCCGGGCCTATGGGACACCATTTTATAAAGGGCCACATGTTAGGTTTCTCTTTCTCAAGCCTAAATTTACATTTACACCTCCCCAAACTACCTAGTCATACCAAGTAGCCTATTTGGAAATGATATGAGGGAGTGGTAGGAAGGTACCTAGACAATAATCATCTTAAGGGTCATTGGAAGCTAGAACCTCCCCAAATCCTCCCTATATGAAAAGGCTTGTGACCTGGGAAGGGGTCGTTTCCTCTGGGAAATAGCCCTGACCAGTCAGTTTGGATCTTGGGGTTGATGGAATAAAATTTTGTTTTACTCCAATTGTGTGGTCTCGTCCTTCAACTCTGGACCCAGTTTCCTTAGAAATTAAGCAAATAGGGGCCGGAGAGATAGCATGGAGGTAAGGCATTTGCCTTTCATGCAGAAGGTCATCGGTTCGAATCTCAGTATCCCATATGGTCCCCCGTGCCTGCCAGGAGCAATTTCTGAGCATGGAGCCAGGAGTAACCCCTGAGCACTGCCAGGTGTGAGAAAGAAAGAAAGAAAGAAAGAAAGAAAGAAAGAAAGAAAGAAAGAAAGAAAGAAAGAAAGAAAGAAAGAAAGAAAGAAAGAAAGAAAGAGAGAGAGAGAGAGAGAGAGAGAGAGAGAAAGAAAGAAAGAAAGAAAGAAAGAAAGAAAGAAAGAAAGAAAGAAAGAAAGAAAGAAAGAAAGAAAGAAAGAAAGAAAGAAAGAAAGAAAGAAAGAAAGAAAGAAAGAAAGAAATTAAGCAAATAGAAGAATCCCCAAACACAAAAACATTAATTCCAAAAGATATATGCACACAGTGTTTGCTGCAGAGCTTAGTATAAGAGCCAAGATATGAAAACAGTTTAAATGTCTAATGACAGGGGCCAGCACAGTAGCACTAGAGGTAAGACATCTGCCCTGCTCGCTCTAGCCTAGGATGCAATGTTCAATCTCCCAGTGTCCCATATGGTCCCCCAAGCCAGGAGCAATTTCTGAGCATATAGCCAGGAGTAACACCTGAAAGTCACTGGGTGTGGCCCTAAAACAAACAAACAAAAACAAAGTCTAATGACAAACGAGTGTGTAAAGAAGAAATGACATATTATATATATGTGCATATATATATTTATATGTCATGAAATACTATGTGGCTATCAACAAAAACAAAAAGACAAAATCTTACAGTTGGCTATAACTAGGGTAAACTGTAAGGTATTGGGGGAGAAGGATAAATAAAGCTCCTTTCACTCAACTGTGAAAAATAAACAAAACTAGGTAATAGAACACAATAATGACAAAACCTTTGGCTTTAGATTATAAAACTCATTACCAAAAAGTGAGAAACAAGGTGTGAAGAGGTTATAATGGCCCCAAAGGCCGTATTTCCACCAGAGAAAGTGGATCTGGAGCAAGGGTCTCCCCAGAAAATAGTCCAAGCAAATCTAAGAGTGAAATATAAGTGACCAAGTAGCAATCTGTCTCACCAAGCCAGAGAGAAAGAGAAAGTGAGAGAGACTAGAGAGGGAGAGACAGAGAGAGGGAGAGAGAGATGAGAGTGGGAGAGAGAGACAGAGAGAGGAGGGAGAGAGAGAGATACAAAGAAACCAGGGATGATCTTTGATTTGGGTAAAACCAAGTTGTAAATTATAAACCAACAGAGGTAAATTAGAGGTGAAAGAGGTGAAGCCTAAGAAGAATAAGCTTGGAAAAACAGAGTGTGGCAAACTGCTTTTGTTATATGCTTTTGCTATGTATGTTAAAAGCAGAACCTGTCCTTGCTGTTTTCAACAAAGATTACTAAAGATTAACTCCCCATAACCTCCCAGGGACTGCAATCCCCATTGAGTGTACACAGGATGCCTTCAAGGACAGGATGTGCCAGCCACAAGATTTTCAACAAGATATGTGATCCAACCCAACAACATTAGGTGCCGACCACCACAAGACCTTCAACAAGATGAGTGGCCCAACATTATGACACATTGGAAAACTTGTGTAACACTTGTACCAGATGCTGTACCCCCTCCTTCCTCCCCTTTCTGAATTATAAAAGTTCCCCCTTTTTACTTGATCAGAGCTCTGTCCTTGTGTCAGACTCAGAAGCCCAAGCTAGCTAGAATTAATAAACCTGCTTTGCTGTTTGCATTCCTGTTGAATTTGGAGTCTTAATTTGAGGCGGTGGGCTTCCACGGACCCTAACAGACAATGTGGAGGAGTGTCTTGGGCACCCTGGGGAGAAGTACGATAACTGCACTTAAAACCATAAATACTAACACTATTATAAACATGTAATAATAATAACAACATAATTATACAATTAATTAAAATAATAATAACAATTTAAAAAATAAGGAGACAGAAAAACCTTTCTCACAGGTCAACTAAAGTCAGATATGTGAAATGCTCGGTCAGGTAGGGCCTGCAAATTTCAAACATCCATGGCTATGAGGGAATTTAAAAACCTTCTCCACCCTCCACTGTGCTACTCACAGATCCAGGGCTATCTACTGATCCCTCTCCAGCTGCTGTCAGCGAGATGACCCAGCATCAAGACGACCCAGCAGCAGGCCAGCCAGGGCCTTCACTGAGCAGAAGGGCAGGATCCTTTCTGGCCTTCCTTCCCATGGATTCCTCCCATTCTCCTCTACATCACTCATACTGCTCCCCACTGAATGGTCTCTATAAACACAAATACAGCCAAAGCTCCTGCTGAAACGCTGAGCCCTTCTCTGCAGCTGTCTACCACCCTTTATCATAAACATCCCCAAAGTGACCAACCCTAAACATTTTCTGCCTGCAGTATTTGTGTGGAGTCCTGGATTCCAAACAAGGACACCATTTTGTAAAGGCCATATGGCAGGCTTCTTTTAAGTTCTGAACAAGGGGAGACACCATTTTGTAAAGACCACATGGTGTAAGTCACATATTAGGTTTCCTCAAGCCAATTTCCATGACCACCACCTCAAGTTGGCCATACCAGGTAGCCTATCAGGGAAGGACCCAAGGGAGCAGTAGAAAAGTACCCCTAGACAACAGCCAATAATTTAAAAAACCATCAAAAAGTTAGAACCTCCCTATATCCCTTCCCTATATAATCCTTTTCATGACCTTGGGTGGGGTTCATCTCCTTCTAAAGATGGCCCTGGTCGATCAGTTTGGGGGCTGTTGGCACAAGGATTATTGTTCAGCTTTACTCTAGTTGTGGAGTCTCGTCCTTTGACCCTGGACCCTAACATTTGTAATTGAATATTAATCACCCAATGCCAACATCTTTGGACCATCAGCTTCAAGGGACACAAGCAGGATCTAGAACCTAACACCAGACACAACTCAAGCTATTTGACATCAATGACAAACCAACCCCAGTGACAAATTCTTAGTTCAGATAGTTTTAGAAATTAGGGAAATGAAGCACAAAAGCATTAAGTAGCTGGGAGGATGGAGGGAGGACTGGTTGTAGAACCCTCAGCAAAGGCCTTTCTGCAAGCCAGATTCCTAGAGTCAATGCTAAACCAAAGTATGTGCATTTTCCAGGTGCAGATCCAACTCAGGAAGCTTCCTTTTTTCCCCAAGTCCTAGGAACAACTAAAACATTGCTGGATCGAGGAAAATGGGAGGCTGTCCTGAGGCCTTTCTTGTCATCTCCAGAAACTAAAATGTGTATGCAGCAAACAGCAAGGAGAGGAGACACGTGTGAGGAATGCAAACAAGGCCTCTAGCACCTCACAGAGCTATGTGGAGGGATGCACAGAGCTATGTGGAGGGATGCCTGGCCGCCACATGCGAGCAATGGAGATGATAGACTGAAACCAGGGGCGACACAGGAGTATCTGGACCTGAAAGAAAAGCGCCATCTTAACCCGGTGAAGGAACCAGCCAAGGAGACACAAGCTCGGCCCGCCCGCTGCGCTCACTGCGCAGGCGCAGCTTGCTTGCCACGCCCAAGTGTGGCAGGGGACAATCCGGAAGTGTCCCGAGGCCCCGCCCATGAGTGGCGCTGGTGTGATATTTTCCGCCACTTCCGGCGGAAGTCTGGGTTGCCGGGCAACTGGTGCGCGCGTCCCTAGCTGGTTCTGGGGCCACCCGCAGCGCTGCGAACCCGGAGTCTCGGTTTCCGCGGAACACCCACGGGTCTTTCACGCTTCTGACCCACCCGAGCACCCCCTGAGAGCCGGGCGGCCCCGAGCCCCACGCCCCGCGCCCGCTCTAGCTACAATGAGCACCTTCACCTACACCAGCCGGCCCCGGGTGCTGTCATGTCAGCAGCGCCGCTACCGGGACGACCTGATGGCGTGAGTCCACGAGGCCGCCTCTCCTCTGGGGGTGGATGGATCGCGTAGCCCCCCTCATTCTGCAGCACTGAAAGCTCATCACTCCCCCCACCCCAGAATCCCGGGGTGTGTAGAGGAGCCCCTTTGGCTGAGGATGCTTTGCACCAGTGCAAGTGGCTGGTGCCACCCCCTGGGCCAGGTTCTGTGTACCCGGTGCCACCCAGTTAGGTTTCTGCACCCCCTCTTTGTGCAGACCAGGAGGCGAAGGGACCCCACAGTCACCCCTCAAGCCGTACCAACGAGGCTCCAAACTTCCCACCAAGTTATGCTGCAACCAGCCTGCACCCCACACTCTACCTGCCTGCACCCCACAGCAAGGAGCATTTATACACCTGTTCAACTTCTCCTAAGAGGCTTGGTGGTTCTTTTAAAAGTTTCTTTCCAGAAACTTTCCATTTTGGAACCACCGGTAGAGCCTGGCAAGAATTCGAGGCCAAGTTATCTCCTCTCAGATCTTCAATTAATAATGGGAAAGAAGCCTTGTCATGCAAGGTTGATTTCAATCATTGCGTTTAAATTCATAAGTACCGTATGTGCTTTTTCTTGTTTGTTTGTTTGGGTTTTTTTTTTTTGGTGGGGGGGAGCACATCCAGCATTGCTCAAAGGTTACTCCTGGCTCTGAGCTCTGGAATTACTCCCGACAAGAGTAATTGGGCCAATTGCCTTACTTGGACATACTACATTTGAATTATTTTAAAAAGACTATTGCTTTAAGTAAATATTTTTTTATTAAAAAAGAGAGAGAGAGAAAGAGATGAGAAAGAGACGGGGGGTCAGAGTGATAGTACAGCAGTTAAGGTATTTGCATGAGTCCCATCTGAACTCTATACCTGGCATCCCACATGGTCCCCACAATCTTACAATACCATCAGGAGTAATTCCTGAGGACAGAGCCAGGAGTAAGCCATGAACACTGCTCGGTGTGGTCCCAAAACAAACAAAAATTGCATTTGAAGGAGTAAATATTTATATTATAATGACCCAGATTCAATTTCTGCTATAATTGCTTCAATTTAACTCCTTTAAATAAATTCATTTTGGTGCCTTCAAATAGTTGAGTACAAATCTTTACTATTAAACAGTTGAACAGACCAACAGATGAAATAAGTTATTTAGAGTATGTTGATATATATTGAAGTAATCTGTTGATTCAAGTCATTGGAATGAGTGTGTGTATGATAAAAAATGTTTTTAAGTATTCTGAGATGAAGTGACAGTATAGCAAGTCAGGTGATTCCCTTGAATGTGGCAACCCAGGTTTGATCTCCATCACCATAAATGATCCCTGACTATGGAGCCAAAAGTAAGCCCTGATAATAGCAGATATGAGCCAAAATAATAACCACCATAATAATAACAAATTATCTGTACTGGTGCTTTTCAATTTATAAAAGTCATATGTTTATTTAAACAGATGAAAAACAACATGGGGCAAAGATAAGTACAGTGAATTAGACACTTTGCATGTAGGCTACCTTGGCACCACAGAAGCAGAGCCAGGAGTAAGCCCTAAGCTAAGAGCCAGGAATGAACCCAAAGCATAGAACCAGGAAAGAGCCCTAAACTCAGAGCCAGGAGTAATTCCCCAATACAGAGCCTGTACACCAAGCACAGCCAGGTGTAGTCCAGCCCTCCTTCCAAAATAAGAGAAACACTGATTAGGTTGAGTCTGAGTGGTCCTGAGAAGTGATGAGATCAACAAAGGACATGAGTGAGCTGACCCCTAAGGAAGCCTCTGAAGAGGTGGAGACCAGGTAAACAAAATAAAATAAAATAAAAATAAAAACACAAAGATTTAAGTGTTGTCCAGAGGCAGAGAAAAAGTGGTCAGATTAGCACAGGGAAGCCGACTGACAGTGAAGCAAGTGGGGATTATAAGTAACAAGAAGGCCAGGCAGCCTGAAGTGACTCCCATGAGTGATGGTTCACTCCACACTCCCCACAAATTATTCCCTAAGCAGCATGGTCCTGACCCAGGCTGGGTTTTCTAGACATAGTTGGTGCCAGTGAATGAACTGAGAAGGAAATATTGACTCTTTCCTACTGCTGATCCCCAGAATTAAAATTTTACTAACATTTAACACTATAGCTTTTAAAAGTCTGAGATGAAAGAACAGTGAGAAAATTGCCTAAGTTTTTAAAACCTGATTCTTCTTGTCATTTAACTTTCAAATCCTTGAAGCAAAGTTTTATTTTAAAAGATTGTTATCGTTTGGGCATGTTTACAACTGTACTGATGATTGTGGTTGGGGTGTACACAGTCATTGTGCAATACCACCTCCACTACCACCACCAAAAGGCCTCAGATCCTCCCCAACTGTCCTTATGTCACTTTTAGTCCCTTGTCCCCCCTCCCCCCATCCAACCCAACTCCCCACATCCCCTGCTTAGAAATCTCAGGTTTGGAATCTAAAGCCCAGGGTTTGTCATTACATAAAATTTTTGTGTCCTATCAGGTAGAGACTTTCCCAAATGGGCCCTTTCACACTTAAGAGTTCAAAAAATTTTCAGCACTGCCTGTTCCTTGCTGGGTGACTGAGGCTAATTTCTCCCTGAAGTCTACTTCCTCTTCTGCCAAATAGGAATCTTTAAACATATGTGTCTCTAAGCACGCACAATAATGAAGCTTATTCTGCACAATGAATAGAGTATGCAAAGTAATGGCCCTGTTGCTCCTTATTTTACAAACTAGTAATACAAAAATGATTCCTTGGTTGATTTTTATCTTAGCCTAACTTGACTAAAAATTAGTTGATTGAGAATAGAGAGGTAGTACAATGGATAAGTTGTTTGCCTTGCATGTGGCAGACCTAGGTTCAATCCCCAGAACCACATATGGTCCTCCTGAGTAATCTGCCAGGTGTAGCCCATGAGCAAAAAAAAAAAAAAGAAGAAGAAAAGGCTGACTTTATAGATGCCAACTTTATTAATGTAGCTATTAAGGACTTGCTGTTTTACAGATCTGAAGAACCTATGCGGTTTGGGAACATAATGTATGATCGAAGGGTGGTCCGAGGCAATACATATGCACTCCAGACACCTCCCCTGGTAAGTGTTATTGAATAAGGCCAGAGTCACACTAACTGCCTGGGCAGGGGTGAAGTGTGATTTCTAATCTCTTGCAAACTAAAAATTTTACTTAAAAAAAATTAAGATGGGGAGCCAGAGAGATAGCATGGATGTAGGGCATTTGCCTTGCATGCAGAAGGATGGTGGTTCGAATCCTGACATCTCATATGATCCCCTAAGCCTGCCAGGGAGCAATTTCTGAACGTAAAGCCAGGAATAACCCCTGAGCGCTGCCAGGTGTGACCCAAAATCCAAAATAAAATAAAATAAAGATGGATTACTAGAGAAGAAAAATTGCTTTAAAAGACTCACAAAGGGGGGCGGAGAGATAGCATGGAGGTTAAGGCATTTGCCTTGCATACAGAAGGATGGTGGTTCGAATCCCAGCATCCCATATGGCCTCCCTAGCCTGCCAGGAGCGATTTCTGAGCATAGAGCCAGGAGTAACCCCTGAGCCCTGCTGGGTATGACCCAAAAACTAAAAATAAATAAAAAGATAAAAGACTCAGAATGCCAGTTCAAAAGTGGTTGCCAGGGGCCCAAATGCAAATGTAAGCTGAATAGTTGTCTGGGATTGAATGTGTGGGTGTTCCAGTGCTGCTTACCATGGACCCTAGATTTTTACTGCAGTCAGCAGAACTCTAGGAAGCATCTAAAAGTTTCTAAATTCAGGGTCCGGGAAGGTGGCGCTAGAGGTAAGGTGTCTGCCTTGCAAGCGCTAGCGTAGGATGGACTGCAGTATGATCCCTCAGCATCCCATATGGTCCCCCCAAGCCAGAGGCGATTTCTGAGCACATAGCCAGGAGTAACCCCTGAGTGTCAAACAGGTGTGGCCCAAAAACCAAAAATAAAATAAAATAAAATAAAATAAAAGTTTCTAAACTCTTAGTTTCTCTGTGGAAATGATTAATGACCCTTTCAAGCTGATCACAAATCACCCTGGTCTAATATTTGCTTTAAGTTACATCATAGTCAAGAGCAGGGTCTTAATTTAGCCCACAAGGCTTTAATTCACTCAACATATATTTACTGAGTATTAGGTCCCAGCCAGAAGCCTCAAATACAGATGTTAGTCATCTGTGATGTGATGTTAGAAGTGATGATTTCTTGACAGAACAGTGAAATAAGATAGGATGATAAGATTAAATTTATGAGTGAGTACTCTCCAGAATTTAAGAGGCAACTACTCCTTGGTGATAGATGGAGAATGCAAGATTCTGAAGAAGGCTGATCAACATCAATTGGAAAACGCATTAGATTATATGTGTGTTTTGATTGGCCCCTGACGATGATTAGAACTTATGAGGGTGAACATGGGAATGAAGCCACATACTACCTCCTCCATATTTTAAAGTACTGGGAGTCCAGTGGGAGCACAGCAAGTTTGATAGGAAAGTTGCAGAGAAGCCTAATAATTCCATTTGCCATTATGTTGTAACAAGCAATATTAAGTAAAGTTGATGATTCCTACTAAGGCAGGCTTGGAGGTGTGTGGGAAAATGGGAGCATTGGTGGAAGGAAGGTCACACTACTGGTGGGATTTGTGTTGAAACACTGAATGCCTAAAAGCCTTGAATGCCTGAAACAACTGTATTATGAACAACAATCATAAAAATCACAGTGTTTAAATTAAAAAAAAAACTAGGTCTGAAGTGATAGTACAATGGGTTGGGCATTTGCCTTGCATGCATGCAGCACCTCTTCTTGTCCCTCAATTCTACCAGGAGTAATCCCTGAGTAAAGACCTAGGAGTAAGCTTTAAGCACTGGTGTGAGTGTTCCTTCGCATTCCCTCTCCCCAAAAATAGCCAACTGGAACACTAAGGCATACATCTGAGAATAATGTGTAAAGGATATGCAAAGTAAAAATGACAGTATGTTAGCTAAATCCATGATGGTCTTTTTTTGTTTCTTTGTTTTTGGGTTACACCTGGTGGCGCTCAGGGTTACTCCTGGCTCTGCACTCAGAAATCACACCTGGAAAGCATAGGGACCAAATGGGATGTCAGGATTCGAACCACTATCCATCCTATATTGGCTGTGTGCAGGGTAAACACCCTACCACTGTACTATCTCTTCAGCCCCCATAATAATCTAAATAAATGAAGAGAGGTCATCTGGGCATTAATTGGAAGATTCACCACAGTAAAGTTGTTCATTGTCTCCAAATTGATCCATAAGTGTAATATAATTTCTATCAAAATTCTGATCCATATAAATATAAAATAGCTCATTATAAATACATGAGGAAGAACATGGAATAAAAGAGTGGAAGGAATCAAGCCTATTGCCCACTGTTAAGACTGTCTATGACATTATCAATCATATCAAGATAAGATGCTACTGATGGAGGATTAAATACATGGACCAGTGAAACAGAAATATGCCAGCACAAATATTCCCAACAGATTTTGGGAAAGAGTCTGGGGATAAAGTCAGTAAGAGAACATTCGCTTTTTAACAAATAATGGTAAAAAAAACTTAATGAATGTCCCCCATACAAAAAATATAAAGAATTAATTGACGGTGTTTGCCTTGCAAGCAGCCGATCCAGGACCAAAAGTGGTTGGTTCGAATCCCGGTGTCCCATATGGTCCCCTGTGCCTGCCAGGAGCTATTTCTGAGCAGAGAGCCAGGAGTAACCCCTGAGCATCGCCGGGTGTGGCCCAAAAACCAAAAAAAAAAAAAAAAGAATTAATTGAAATGTGACCTAAATTTTTTGGCACATACAAAAATTAATTCAAGTGAGTCACAGGAACTGAGAAGATACCACTTACAAAGGCAAGGATATAAGTTTAATCCTTGATATTGCATCCATCCCCTACAAGCTCTGCCAGGAGTAGCCCCACTGCCCAAGCACCTCCAAATGTTACTGCTATAACAAATGGAAATAAATCAAATAGAATGCTTAATAATAATTTAGGGGGCCAGAGAGAGAGCATGGAGGTAAGGCGTTTGCCTTTCATGCAGAAGGTCATCAGTTCGAATCCCAGCGTCCCATATGGTCCCCCGTGCCTGCCAGGAGCAATTTCTGAGCATGGAGCCAGGAGTAACCCCTGAGCACTGCTGGGTGTGACCCAAAAACCACACACAAAAAAAAAATAATTTAGATGATAAACACAAAAGTTCTTTTTTTTTTTTTTTTTTGGTTTTTGGGTCACACCCCGCAGTGCTCAGGGGTTACTCCTGGCTTCATGCTCAGAAATCGCACCTGGCAGGCTCAGGGGACCATATGGGACTCTGGGATTCGAACCGATGACCTTCTGCATGAAAGGCAAACACCTTACCTCCATGCTATCTCTCCGGCCTCACACAAAAGTTCTTTACTTCACAATCCCAAGATGATATTAGTAGAGCCTGAGAAATAGTATAGGGGTGAGGTGTTTGCCTTGCATGTGGCCAGTTCCGGTTTGATCTCCAGCATGGTATATAGTATATGGCATATGGTCCCCCAGGCACCTTCAGAAATGACTGCTGAGCACAGAGATAGGAGTAACTCTGAAACTGCCAGATGTAGCCAAAAATCTGCCTCTCGATCATATTGCAGTTATAATGAATGACAGCCATGTTTCTTTTTTCCCATGATTATGTAATAGCGGAGTGATAACTGCACAGAGGAGAGTTACTGTATCCGAATGGTGTTAGAATTTATATTTTACCTTCTGATTTGTGTTTACAATCAAACCCTGAGAGAGACAGACAGACAGACAGAGAGAGAGAGAGAGAGAGAGAGAGAGAGAGAGAGAGAGAGAGAGAGAGAGAGAGAAGTAATGCCACCATCCAGATGAGTATAAGCTTTACTAGTCCTACTGATGAATGGATTTAGAGTTGTAATGTGAGTTTTGGAGCCAGTAGCCCTCCTTCTAACTACTGTATAATGCAAGCATGAGGGAAAGCTTAGGAGAGTATTTTTAGAAAAAACAAACATCAAGGGAGCTAGAGCAATAGGTACAACAGATAGTGTTTGCCCTGCACATGACTGACCTAGGTTTGATCACCAGCGTGTTGAGTGATTTCTGAGCACAGAGCCAGGAATAACCCCTGAGTGCTGCCAATGTTGTCCAAAACACAAAGAAACAAGCATCTTAAACAACTCTTAGGTTCAGGAAAGTAGCTCAGTTCTAGATCCACACAGGTGGATCTATGTCCAATCTTGACACCATAAAAATTAAATTAAGTTTATTACCCAGTTTTTTAAAGATTAGAGACATTTATATAGAAATTGCCATTGTGTCAAAGATATGGTAGTCTATGTAATTTTTTAAAATTATTAACAGTATTGTAAATCATGGTGCCCAAAATAAAAGTGTAAAACTAGAATGTTTAATTAAAAAATTAAAACAGTTATTATTTTGAATGAAATATTTTTGCTTTTGAGTTTTGATATTGAGTGTTATGCAAATTATTTTCATATCTATCTTGAGATAAGACAGTTTAAATATAAAAATACTTACAAAATGAAATACTTTTTTTGTTTTGTTTTGTTTTTTGTTTTTTGGGTCACACTCAGCAGTGTCCAGGGATTACTCCTGGCTCTACACTCAGAAATCACTCCTGGCAGGCTTGGAGGACTATATGGGATGTCGGGATTCGAACCACTGTCCTTCTGCATGCAAGGCGAATTCCCTACCTTCATGCTATCGCTCTGGCCCTACAAAATGAAATACTGTTGCAGAATCAAAAAACTCTAAATGTTGCCGAACTATAGCAAATAATAATGGTTATAATCTTTCAGCTCTTGTGTTGTGCATATGGATTGACTATTTTTTTATTAAGAGTATTTTTGTTGAAAATATCTATTTCCCTATGAGATATGTATACTTAAAATATGTTTTTGAGAAATTCAAGCTTAAAATGTTCTAATGTGTCCAGTTTCTAAGCTACACATCAGAACTTACTATAACTTCATGGCCACATCCATTTATTTTCTACACATCAGAGAGATTCATTTGAAAAATATCTGAAAGAAGAAGAAATCCATATGATTCAATCAGAGTCCTTGGTTGTACTTGATTTACTTGTCTTGTCAGCAGTGACCTGCTGGATTACTGGTCCCACTCTGATCAATATTCATACCTCACCCAGAGTATGATCTGGTGATGGATTTACTGGATTATTCCCTACTTGGTATTCTTCTCCCACACTAGGGTATGGCTTGATGTTGTCAATAAAAGCAGGGCTCTGAGGAAGGCAGACACTCATTTTTCCATTTTTTAGTCTTCCTCCACTAAGCTGCTTTCCTTCTTAGGAGCAGAAAGCTTGTGTGGTGGGATTCCTGGCTTGAGTGCTGGATTTCCCGAGCCCAATTCTTGTACCTTTTCACTGTGTGGATTATTTTCTGCATCAATGTTTGCTTCCAGACCCATGTCTCACCAGATCCTCCCTTTGGAGCCTGGGGCTCCGCTTATAGATGTCGCCTGAACTCGGACCCAAAACTGTAACAGGGAATCAAACAGGGACTCTGCTGTCAATTAGTGGGATGTTAATTTTGTTGCTTCTCAGGTGGATTTCACAGTTCTGGGTTTTTAAGCTTAAGACGGTGGTAGATTTGGTTTGAATTCTCTAACTTTATGTTAAAATTTGCTGAGCATGGTCTGATTATTCGAACCTTGCTTTAAGAGTTTCTGAAGCCCTTTCTAATAGTTCTAAAAAGCCTGTAAAGTCAAATACTAGAAAGGCATTTCCAATGATCACATAGTCAAGCCCAAAGCCCTGAGGTTAGTGTTCTGCCGCCCCCTACTGGCACTAGAGTGTCTAGCAGCTTCTCTTGAGAAGATTGACTTACAAAGAGAATCAAATGATACTGAAATGACCCAATCAGAAGATGGGTCTGTAGGTTTCTCACCCACCCACCCTTCACCTCAGCCTTTTAGAGAGTGGAACATGCCTGCCTCCCCCCACATGGTATAGTTCTTAGGAAAATTAGTAATAACACAGTAATAGAAATAAATTCTCCTCGTAAGGACAATAATCAAATTTCAAACTATGAGAATTTAACTTTGGATTACCTTGATAGATTTAAGAAAGCATGCTCAGAGTATGGCCCTCTTTCCATTTAGTGTTGAATACCTTGGTACCTGGACTGATGGTGGTTGTTGGACCCACCAGGACTTTAACACTGTAGCAAAGAAGCAAAGACATGCTTGCATATTCTCAATATTTACAATGGAAGATGTGGTTTGTGGAAAATTCTAAGAGTACAGTTATTAGTCTAGATCACTCTGGAAATAACATTATCTTATAAAAGGCTTATGGGAGAAGGACAGTAGACAGAAGTAATTAGGCAGGCAAAACTACTCCATGCTGTTTTAAAGCTTGTCAGGGAACTTACATTGAAAGCTTGGGAAAATATTGACTCAGATATCAAGTTCAAGGATAACTATGCAAAGATTATTCAGGAGCTATAGAGGCATGTGCAGAATTTGTGGGGAAATTGACAGAGGCTATTAAAAGGTGGGTTAGAAACATGGAAATTTGGGGCTGGAGAGATAGCATGGAGGTAAGGCGTTTGCCTTTCATGCAAGAGGTCATCGGTTCGAATCCCAGCGTCCCATATGGTCCCCCGTGCCTGCCAGGAGCAATTTCTGAGCATGGAGCCAGGAGTAACCCTGAGCACTGCCGGGTGTGACCCAAAAACCACAAAAAAAAAAAAAAAAAAGAAACATGGAAATTTAAAATTTCTTGACAAAAAACCTACTTAGCCTTTGACAATGCCAATGAATATTGTCAGGCTATCTTATGCCCAATTGGGAGAGAGAAGATATCATGGATTTATACTTGCTTGTAGAAATGCTGGGACTTGTACTTATCCTCTTCCACCCCCCACCTCCACATCTCTAACAAAATATGCTATTCAGAGGCAAACTCCAGGAAATCAGATCAGTGGCTTTCACCCAAGGAAACTACCTGGTCTTTGTCTGAGGTGTGGGAAGGGATTTCATTGGGCAAGTGACTGTACCTAACCATCTCCTCAGCAACCAGGGGAGGGGTCCATAGTCTATATTTCTCAAGGTCAGGTCATGTGCTTAAGTGTGGCAGTATGGGGCATTACAAAAACAAAGCAGGTCACAACTTCTTTTTGTACCTGCTCAAGGACCCGCCCTCTTGAGACCATGACTTAATTAACCAGTCTCAGGAAACTAGGTCAGGGGCCAGTCCCTGGCCCCTCAAAATCAGGAAACCTTTTCATCAATAGTTCAGCTTCTCAGCCCAGACCAAGAGAACTCTGCAGTTTAAGTTCATTAAGCCTGCCACTTTGGGAAGCTGCAATTTAGATCAGGGGTCCTCAAACTTTTTAAACAGGGGGCCAGTTCACTGCCCCTCAGACCATTGGAGGGTCTGACTATAGTAAAAACAAAACTTATGAATGAATTCTTTTGCACACTGCAATTCTTTTGCAATGAAGAAACAAAACAGATACAAATATAATATGTGGCCCGCAGGCCATGGTTTGAGGACCACTGATTTTAGATATTCCCTACCCAGAATTGAGGTCCTTCCACCTTAATGCCCTTATAAGATTAGGTCTGGAATAACAGGGCCACATCCTCAAGGGACTGTGAGGATGATTTTAAGAAAAGCAGATTAGGGCCCGGAGAGAGAGCACAGCGGCGTTTGCCCTGCAAGCAGCCTATCCAGGACCAAAGGTGGTTGGTTCGAATCCCGGTGTCCCATATGGTCCCCCGTGCCTGCCAGGAGCTATTTCTGAGCAGACAGCCAGGAGTAACCCCTGAGCACCGCTGGGTGTGACCCCCCCCCAAAAAAAAAAAGAAAAGAAAAGCAGATTAATTCTGAAAGGAATAATAATTCACCTGGGAATTATAGATTCTGACCACATAGGGGAAATAATAGTTCTTGTTTTAGTATCCACAGTCTGGACCTTTAAGAAAGGTGAAAATAGGGGCTGGAGTAATATTACAGCAGTAGGGCATTTGCCTTGCACGCAGCTGACCCAGGACATATCTGGGTTCTATCCCCAGTATCCCATATGGTCCCCTAAGCCAGGAGCAATTTCTGAGTGCATAGCCAGGAATAACCCCTGAGCATCACAGGGTGGTCCCAAAAGAACAAAAACTGAAAAAGCAAACAAAAAAGAAAGGTGAAAATATAGCTCAAATTTCATTATTTCCTTATGTTATGCCTGGAAAATCAGAAAGCATCAGGAAGGAGGTTTTGGACATACTAACCCTGAAGCATCTGCATTTATGGCTTTTACAGCTAAACTTAAAGAAGAAAATCCAATGGTAACTCTGGAAGGTATGTTTGTATCGGGGGCAGAAGTGTCTATGATTTCTTTAAGAGATTGGCCCCGAATTGGACCCTACAAGATTTTCAAAACAGTTTGGAAGGAATAAGAGTAGTCTTACCTCCAAATTCCATATGCCAGAGCAGTGGGTATTTGAAATGTGGACCAGAAAATCAACAGGCGATGTTCATGCCTTATATACGTCTGGTTTCTTTGACCCTATGGAGACATTATTTGCATAAGCAATGAGGAACAGAATATCAAATCCCTCACCAAAACAAGTCCCAGTATTTAGCATTTTTAACATTTTGCTTTTTTAATTGGGGATACTGTGTTAAAGTTCCCAGAACCCACCTGATGTTCCAATCCAGATTTCCTGATGCCCATCCACAGCACAAAATCAGAGGTGCTTAGAAACTTAGTCAATGAACAGTTGAGGCTGGGACACATTAAAACCTCTTTTTCTAATTGGGATTCTTCAATATTTGTTATTATGAAACCATCAAGTAGCTGGAGACTTTTAACTAATTTAAGGTCTGTTAATTCTCAGATGGTTTTGATAGGCAAGATGCATAATAGCTACTTAAAGGACTGTTTTTATAATATTTTTTTCGGGCCACACCCGTTTGATGCTCAGGGGTTACTCCTGGCTAAGCTCTCAGAAATTGCCCTGGCTTGGGGGGACCATATGGGATGCCAGGGGATTGAACTACAGTCCTTCCTTGGCTAGCGCTTGCAAGGCAGGCATCTCTAACCTCTAGCGCCACCTTGCCGGCCCCTGTTTTTATAATATTTATATCATCCAAAAGACAGAAAAAGATTTGCCTTTTCAGTTTCTTCTCTTAATAACTGGGCCCTTATGCAGCTATTTCTTTTTTGGGCCACACCTGCGGTGCTCAGGGGTTACTCCTGGCTGTCTGCTCAGAAATAGCTCCTGGTAGGCACGGGGGACCATATGGGACACCGGGATTCGAACCAACCACCTTTGATCCTTGGATCGGCTGCTTGCAAGGCAAACGCCGCTGTGCTATCTCTCAGGGCCCTTATGTAGCTATTTCAATGGACAGTTTTGCCTCAGGGAATGACGAATTCACCCACCACGTGTCAATATTTTGTTGATGCAGTTTTATGTCTAGCTCATAAAAAATTTCCCCAAGTATACTTGGTGCATTACATGGATGACATCTTAGAGTTGGTTCAGACTCACAAAGAATTGCAATTGTATATAAATTTGTTGTCAGCTGCTTGCAGGGTGCTGGTTTAACAATAGCCTCAGAAAAAATCCAGACTTTACCTCCATTTTAATACTTTGGCTTTTTATTGTAGTGTACTTCAGTGCATCCCCAAAGGATTTCTATCAGAAAGATCTAAGGACCCATAATGACTTTCAAAAACTGTTAGGTGAGGGGCCGGAGCAGTGGTGCTAGAGATAAGGCATCTGCCTTGCAGGCACTAGCCTGGGATGAACTGCAGTTCGATTCCCTGGCGTCCCATATGGTCCCCCACTAGCCAGGAGCAATTTCTGAGCACCTAGCCAGGAGTAACCGCTGAGAGTCAATGGGTGTGGGCCAAAAACAAAACGAAACAAAGTTGTTAGGTGATATAAATTGAATCTGTTCCTCCCTTGGAATTCCAAACTCAGTACTCAGCAACTTATTTAGTACTGTAGAAAGAAATCCAGATTTAAAAAAAATAAAAAATAAAATAAAATAAAGAAAGAAATCCAGATTTAAATAGCCCCAAGTGTTTGAATCAAAGGCCCAACAGGAATTTTTTTTTATGAACCGGCTCTAAAAGTTTTATCTTTCCAGGTTCATACCTGGAGAGAAGGTGTGGCTTTAATTTTTGCAACCCCTCATTTCCCTGTCAGTGCTATTACACAGCTGCCTGGGCCTCTATAATAGGTTCACTTACACAGCAAGCAACCTTGCATGTGTGTGCCCTGTTTGGAATTGATCTCTACTCTTATCATCAAAACAAGGCTCAGAACAATTTTCTTGTTAGGTTTTGATCCTGAAATAGTGGTGCTGGCTATTCCAAAAAAGAAAAAAGAATATGTATTACCTTTGAGTGAGCCCCTTCAATGAATACTATCTGATTTTTTCAGAAGTTTACTCCCATTATCCTGATGGAAAGGCCTGGGACTTCTTTACAGGGACACATTTTAGGATCTCATCTATTGCCCACTCCTCCAATACATACCTGACTCCCCTGTGTTTTATATTAATGGGTTGTCATCAGGAAAAGGCAGTGTTACTGGCCCTTCTCTGACCACAACGGTGCATTCTAATTAATAAATCTGCTCAACAAGTGGAACTTGCTATTTTAAATTACGTATTATCACGTTTCAGAGCCATGCAACATAGTAAATGATTCGGCTTACATAGTAGGCTTGTTCACAGACATAATAATCACCTCTTTAAATGCTCATAACCAGGTTGTTCAAGATTTGCTGCAGCAATTATAAACCCTTCTGCAAAAACATTCCTAGCCAATATTTATCATTCATAAGAGCCCAATCTGGCCTCCCAGGGCCAAAGGCTTAAGTTTAGGGAATGGATCGTATGATCATGCCTGCAGTAGATCATGCAGTAGATCAGTAGCCTGCAGAAGAACATGTAGCACTTCATACAAATGCCCATCATTTGCATGTCAGCTAACATATTCCGTGGAAGCAAGCCAGACAGATAGATGACAGATATACCCTATGTATTAGCCTTGAATAAAAAAAACATATGGAGCTGGGGCCAACCCCCAAGGGTTACAGACTAATGAATTGTGACAAATATATATTACACATATTGATTTTTTTTCTAAAGAAACCCTATCTTCATATGGTGGTAGACACATATTCTCATTTTATATGGGGAGTTCCAATGATTTCAGAATGAGCTAAAGCACCTCCATGCTTTAATGCTTTTCTGTTATGGGCATCCCCCAATCCATAAAGACAGATAAAGTTTTACACAAGTAAAACTTTTCAATCATTTTGATAGGAATGGCTAGTCAAACATATTGTTGGCATGTCATATAATCTGCAAGGACAACCCCTAGTTGAAAGAGCTCACAGAACTCTCCAAATTTAACTGTTAAAATACAGAAAAAGAAGCATGCCACCCACAGACATTTTTTCCTTAATATTTTCCTTAATATTATTTCCACTAAACTCTTTTTTCTTTTTTTTTTCTTTTTTTGGTTTTTGGACCACACCCGGCGATGCTCAGACTCCTGGCTGTCTGCTCAGAAATAGCTTCTGGCAGGCACGGGGGACCATATGGGACACCGGGATTCGAACCAACCACCTTTGGTCCTGGATCGGCTGCTTGCAAGGCAAACACCGCTGTGCTATCTCTCAGGGCCCTATTTCCACTAAACTCTTAAATTTACCCCAAGGAGATCCCTTTATATTTGCAGAAAAACACTTTAAAGAAGATATTTAGGTACAAAAAACCAATTAACTCACCTATTTGAGTAAAAATGGATAATTAATGGATAGCTGGTAATATTATTTGAGGAAAAGGATATTCTTATGTTTCTATAAATGGAAACCCTGTAAAGAAACTTTGGGTCCCACTGTGCCTTGTCAGAAGCAGAATTCTCACAAATGAAAAAACTCAGACACAAATGCATGATGAGCATGTAAAGCATCCCTCAGAACCAACACAAATCTTTCAAAAAAATGTGAGCAGGAAAGAAACTATGACCTCAAGAGGTAACCGGGATAAGCTGACACCACACTATGAGGCAGAGACTATCAGGAATGGAAATGATCGACTGTTGTATATGAAAAAGTTTCCATAAGATTATTCTTGGGGGCCCGGAGAGATAGCACAGCGGCGTTTGCCTTGCAAGCAGCCGATCCAGGACCAAAGGTGGTTGGTTCGAATCCCGGTGTCCCATATGGTCCCCCATGCCTGCCAGGAGCTATTTCTGAGCAGACAGCCAGGAGTAACCCTGAGCATCGCTGGGTGTGGCCCAAAAACAAAAATAAAAACAAAACAAGATTATTCTTGGAATTGTTGTGTATAAAAGTATTTCCTTAGGATTGTTCTGTGACTATTGCCCCACCTAGCCCTTCCAGGTGGGGCGCTGTGGAGTTGGCAATAAATAGCTTGATGGAGAGGGGAGAGGGGTCCTTTTGCGAAAGCTGCAGGCTGCAGGAGGACTCTCTCGCTCTCTTTGCTCAATCTTTTACACCCTATCCTTCTTGTCTGTGTGGATTATTATTTGCTACGGATAAATATTACCAAAGTCTCCCCCCAAAAGGGGACAAGGGGATGGGAAGTAATTTCTCATTCTGGGGACTGTTCTTGGATTCACAAGTACCCAACAAAGGATTTAACAGCAAAGATAACCTACAATCGACTCCAGAATTTCAAAGCTATAAATAAGGGAACTGGCCCTGCTCTCACCAGACTTCATAATTTAGGAAACACTTGTTACATGAACTCAATGCTACAATGCCAGTATAATATTCCCAGATTGACTGATTACTTCTATCAGAACCATTATAAGAAGGTCATTAATAGGACAAATCCATTGGGACATAAAGGCAAGGTGGCAGAAGAGTTTGGTAAGATTATTAAAGCCTTATTGGCAGGACAGCACAGATATTTCAATCCAAACGACTTTAAGATGACTCTTGGAAAGATAATCAGCTTTCAGGAGACAGTCAACATGATCCACATGAACTACTTCTCTTCTTGATGGAGGGGCTTCATCAGGATTTGAACAAAGCTGATATGCAGAATAGACATATAGAGGAAAATAGAGATCTTGTTGACTCAAAAGCTGTAAAACAAGCTTGGCAAGGACACGCACATTTTAATGAGTCTATTATTGCTATACTTTTCCAATGCCAGCTTATATCTATAAATCAATGCCTCATCTGCCACCATGAATCTCAGACATCAGAGATCTTTACTCATTTATCTTTGCCTTTGACATTTACAGATAAATACAGGTTTCAAGATTACTGTAAGGTGTTTTTTAAAGAAGAAGAAATAAAAGACAATATTAGGGATTATTGCAGCCACTGTGACACGCAACAGTATTCTTATAAAAGGACAGAAATTTGGAAACTACCACCTGTGCTCTTAATACATTTGAAACGCTTCTTCTTCAATGGCAAGAAGATGAAATAACTACAGACCTACACAGACTTTCCATTAGAAAACCTCGATCTATCACAGTACATTATGGACTCAAGAACAACCATGAAGAACACAAATTATTCTCTTTTGAACCATTATGATGAAATGGAAAAGGGTCATTGTACAGCCTATTATAAAAATATGGCAAGAAATTGTTGGTTTAAATTTGATGATCAAGAAATTTCAGAAATAGCTAACTTGTCTGTAAATCTTCAGTAACTTATATTCTTTTTTATGATTCAAAAGAAACTTGCTGCTATGACTATAGCTATTTAAATTAGGGTATGTTTAACTAAATGCTCCTTAGCGATGTCTATAATAGTGTTCTAACTTTTTACTAACAGAAAAAATTGCAGGAAGCAGGCCCCCATTACAGTGCTCATTATTAAAGTGTTTCAGTGTCTTAATTTCTATTCTATTATGTTTATAATAATCTTTAGTGCTTCTGCTAACAATTATCAGTGGAGATATAGTTTGGATTCCCTAGTTTAATATTACAGTAATATTTTCTGTTGGACTCCTAATACAATACTTATTATGATGTCTTAACAAATATTTTAAATCATTCATTTTCAATTTGATTTTGCCTGCATGTATCTTCTAATGTTGCCCTTCACAGAGATCCTTGGATAAAACATCCTTATGTCATAAACTCTTTTTTTGTGTGTGGTTTTTGGGTCACACCCGGCAGTGTTCAGGGGTTACTCCTGGCTCCATGCTCAAAAATCGCTCCTGGCAGGCACGGGGGACCAAATGGGACACCGGGATTCGAACTGATGACCTTCTGCATGAAAGGCAAATGCCTTACCTCCATGCTATCTTTCTGGCCCCACCATAAACTCTTTTTACAGTGCTCGTCACAATATCACTTAATCTTAAATATTATGATTGTTTTAAGAATGTTCTATGCAGGCCCAGAGAGATAGCACAGCGGCGTTTGCCTTGCAAGCAGCCGATCCAGGACCAAAGGTGGTTGGTTCGAATCCCGGTGTCCCATATGGTCCCCCGTGCCTGCCAGGAGCTATTTCTGAGCAGACAGCCAGGAGTCACCCCTGAGCACCGCCAGGTGTGACCCAAAAACCAAAAAAAAAAAAAAAAAAAAAAAAAAAGAATGTTCTATGCATGTTCTAATCTAAACCATAAAGCCATTTTTCTGCAAAGTTCCCCTCCATCAATGTCAGTTATTCCAAGGAACTAGAAAACTTTTACCTGGCATGCCAGCTTTATATTTTGAAGCACTTTGACCCAGTCTACCTGGATTAATTTTTCCTATGGATCGATTCTTTTGTCCATCTATGTGTGAGTGTGTGTGTGGTGGCCACATCTATGTTGAATGTTCAACCATAAAATATGTAATGTCTGTTTATATTGTATTTAGCCCTTCCTTCTTGTATATGGCCAATTCTTTTTCCTGGAAAGAAGATGATGCCACCACTGCTAGAGCAGTCCCACTGGTGCTTATAGTGCTACTCCGGTGTAAGTTTGAAAGATCAATATAAATCAGCCCAGCTGGACTTGCTGCACACAGCCCTCTGCATGGAAAATGAGGCTAAAGCAGCACAATTGGCGTGTGAAGTGCTCATGGTCCTCTCCAGTGGTTCATCCTGCATGAAGGTCTCCTGCTCTGGCTGTTGCTGCTGTTGGAGTCACTCAAGTCTTTGAATTGCGAGTCATCCTCAAAGAAAGCAGGAACACCGCTACTGCTGATATGTTCTCAGTGGTCAATTTCTGCCACTTCAGTTCACCATAAACTGTTGCTCACGACTGGTTGTGGCTTTTGAGAGTCTCAGCTCTAAGACATTTCCTAATCTGTGAATGCTGCGAGCCATTTTTTCAGACTCCACAAAACTATTTTGTGAACTGAAGTTGTGCTCTGAAGTTTATCTACTCTCCTCAGACTATCTCAAAAGACTTAGGGGATATGCATACACTCTTTGTACATTTCTTAACGTATCTCTTTTAACATGTATATTCCCTATGGTGTATTATGCCTTTCTGTTTTTATTTAGACTTGCTAGTAGAAATTCTTAGAATATGATAGAAATAGTACCCTTGAAGTCTTCGTGTTTTTGAACCAGGATAGGAATTGTTTGGTTCATTATCTTCCCCTTAGGCCCCAATAGTATCCTATGGCACTGTTCCTTTTGCATAGATGCATTAAAATCAGAAAATATTAGAAACTAAGAGGAGTTATTACCCACTAGGAATGAGAACTCTGTAATTTCTTACTACAGGGGGATTTCCACCCTGAACATTTGCCTTTGTAATTTGACTTGGGCTTTATTCATTTGAACATCAGACGTTTACCCCTGAACCTTGGGTCAGCACAGTTCTCTACATCTGCACCAGGAATCGACTATCAGTACAGATCCTGGTTCTGTACTTACTGGCCACAGCCTGGTCTCTCCTGTCAACATCTAGAAAAGTTCTAGAGATCAGAGTCTCTCCAAACCCTGAAGAGGGTGGGACAGACCCCCTTCTATGAGGAAACATCTCCAGAGGATGAGAGGCCCAAGGCCACCTTCCAGCTCATCATTTTGATTTGACCTTCACATCTTTACATTGGCCATGCCTAGATAACTCTGATGTTACAGCAAGACTATAAAGGCAGCTTGTCCTAGGAAATTGGAGATAGTCTAGGAATGAATGGACCTATCTTGGCATTTACTTGCCCCAGGGTGGGCTAATTTACTAACCTAACAGTGAAAACTATGTTTGAGGAGAACCTTTCCTGAGACCTTGAAGAAAAAATATGGAATCAGACAAATTAGTGTGTCTGGAGCCTGTAGATGATCTTAAGATGCTTGGGGGACCAGAGATATAGCATGGAGGTAAGGCGTTTGTTTGCCTTGCATGCAGAAGGAACCCCAGCATCCCATATGGTCCCCCGAGCCTGCCAGGAGTGATTTCTGAGCATAGAGCCAGGAGTAACCCCTGAGCACTGCTGGGTGTGACCCAAAAACAAAAACAAAAACAAAAAAAAGTAGGATGCTTCGTACGTAGGGATACCCTGTTTTTAGGCCCAAAGTTTTTTCTTATATTTTCCCAACTTTTGCTGCACCTATGCAAAATATTGACATTTATCTTTCTTTAGAGGCATCCACCCTAATCTTAGAACCATGGGCTGGAGAGTGGTGCTGAATGGTAAGATGTCTGCCTTGCTGGCACTAGCCTAGAGACAGACTGAGGTTCGATTCCCTGGTGTCCCAGTTGGTCCCCCAAGCCAGGAGCGGTTACTGAGTGCATGGCCAGGATAACCCCTGAGCGTCACTGGGTGTGGCCCAAAACAACAACAACAAAAACAAAGTCAATTAGGGGAGATGTTGGTCCAATATTAATTCTTCACTCTAGGGTGTGATCTGGTGATGGAATTATTGGATTATTCCCTATTTGGTATTCCTCTCCCACCTCAGGGTATAATTCTTGTGAATAAAAGCAGGGTTCTTCCTCCACTAAGCTACTTTCCTTCTCTTAGGAGCAGAAGGTTTGGTAGTGGGATTCCTGGCTTGAATGATGGATTTCCTGAACCTGTTCTTGTACCTTTATCTGTGTGGATTATTTCCTGCATCAATGTTTGCTTCCAGACATGCGTCTCACAAGGTCCTCATTTTGGAGCCTGGGTTTCCACTTATAATGACCTATGTAATGAATCTAGCTGACAGTTGCAGTATAAACTGGATCACAGGGTCGGAGAGAAACAGGAAGGAAGCCATTCTCTCAGGGGGGCTGACAGTCCCAGAGTGGTCCAAGGAAAGTGTTGTTAGAAACTGTTTCAGAGTTTTACAAGTCCTTTTTTCCCTTGTAGACTAAGCAGCCTGAACTTGTTGGTTCTCAGAGAAAGCATTATGATTCTAGGAAGATTCACGCCAGAAAACGAGCCGTAATCCAGCTCAAACCACAGACCCCTGAGCCCGTGGAGGGCCGAAGACACATGGATGTCCAGACAGGTTAGACATGCCGTTGCCAGTTCCCATCAGCTCTCCCCACTAGGCTGCTGCCCATTCTTTCTATTCCTATTTCTTTTGCTGGGAGAAGTCAGTCAGCAAATACATGCCTGGGTCCACTGTGGTATTATTTTATTGACAGTCAGTCACTGGGACCATGTGATGAAGGTTCTTTTCTTTTCTTTTCTTGCTTTTTCCCCAATCTAACCCTATGAGATGGAGTTTTAAAAATAAAGAATTTTAGGGGCCAGAAAGTTAGTACATTTGTTAACTCACTTGCCTTGCATGTGCCTAACCCAGGTTCATTTCCCAGCATCTTATATGGTCTCCCAGTACTTCCAAGAGTGATTCCTAAGTGCAGATCAAGGCATAATCACAGAGCATCTCCAAGTGTGGCCCCAAACCAAAAAAACAAGCTAACAAACAAAAAGGAATTGTATGGGGTCGGGACACAGCTCATAGGACTAGTGACCAGACTTCGCATGCTGGAAGCCCCTGAGCACTGCCAGGAGAAATACCAAAACCCAAGGCTAGGATTAGCCCCTTATCATCATCAGTGATGGCCCCAAACAACATGAAGTATTGGATGACCAAATTCTCTTAACATTTTTTTAGATACTCTATTCTCAAGCTGGGATGAATTCCCACTTTGACTTTTCAGCTCTCAACATGAAAGAAAAACAGTTGGGTTTACACAGGAAGTGAGTGGTATATTTTTACTGGGGTGTTGGAATACCTTAACTTTACCCAAAACAAAAGCATTACCAGTTTCCTCTTTCCTTTTTACCCATCCTTTGACATGTAAAAGTCTACCTAAACTAGATTAGCTTGAGAGGTACTTTGTTCTCTCACTTGACTCACTCCCTCCTGGTTGGATTTGAACTAGTGAATAAAGAGAGGTTTTGGTTTGGCAGGCTGAAGACCATGAGGCTAGAAGCCATCCAACTCCATGTTTTTCTCTCTCATGATTGACTTGGTTTATTAATTCACATGGCTACTCTGCTTGAGACTGACTTGCCTGGGGTTGGAAATACAATGTGTGGGTTAATTCTCACTGGGGCATTCTGTTTGTCTTCAGAAAGTCAACCTAATCAGACCAAGTCCACCTTCTCTTCTCCTGTGGCCATTCCTGCCTTCTCTTTGCTTATTCCTTGGGTAACACAGATATCCTTTCGGCCTATCAGGCTTTCCCTCCTTATCTAATGGTTCCATTTAAAGAGAAATACCTGGCCTATAGTGCTCACTAAAATCTTCATACTCAGATTATGCTCAGTGTTTTCTACAGTGGCATCACTCAAGGATACCCTTTAGGGGCCGGGTAGGTGGCGCTGGAGGTAAGGTGTCTGCCTTGCAAGCGCTAGCCAAGGAAGGACCGTGGTTCGATCCCCCGGTGTCCCATATGGTCCCCCCCAAGCCAGGGGCGATTTCTGAGCACATAGCCAGGAGTAACCCCTGAGCGTCAACCGGGTGTGGCCCAAAAACCAAAAAAAAAAAAAAAAGGATACCCTTTAACTCTGCTGATGTCAAGTAGATTACTCAGAGTAATTTTTGGGTAGTAAGAGCATGAGGAGAATCATCCACTTTTTATTTCTCCTTCCTGGAGGCCACATGTAGAATGAGTTTGTGTTTAATAATACAAGTCATGTTGTGAGAGTTCAATTTAGCACTGATTTCTGCCAACAGAGAGTTAAACAGTACAAGTCACTGGTTGAATATTTTCCATAGGTGAGAGTATACATCAGGTCCTTTACCTTTACTTATGCATCTCCGTTACTGTCACAAATACCCTCTATAATGGATAATTATGATCCTTCTTATAGATAACTGAGGTCCAAGGAGAATCTAATTTCTTTAGGTCTGATGCTCAATACCTGACTTTAGTCTATAAGGAGTATTTAATGGCAATATGGCATTATTTTATATCATTATTATTTCATTAGTATATCATTATTTTAAATATCTAGTTTTCAAACATTTATATGCTTATTGCCTTAGGACCCTTAAAAGATTATTAGCTTTCCATCCTGTTATACTTTGTATCTTGTCTTTCTGAGTTCATGTCCTTCTTTAGATTCCTCTTATGATATAACTCTAGGGCCGGAGAGATAGCATCCAAGGCATTTGCCTTGCATGCAGAAGGACAGTGGTTCAAATCTCGGCATCCCATATGGTCCCCCGAGCCTGCCAGGAGCGATTTCTGAGTGTAGAGCCAGAAGTAACCCCTGAGCACTGCCAGATGTGACCACTCCCCCCCCAAAAAAGATATAAAACTCAGTACTCTCTCAAGTCAATTAATGTGCTAGACTATATGACTCTTTGATCTTCCAAATTATAAAAAAAATCACTTAATAATATGAATACTCTACACTGGATCACTGTAATTCTAAGAAGCATTTTCTGATCTAGTTTATTCTATTTTGAAGGAAGGGAAGTTTTACACACACAAATATACTTGAAATAGACTGGAATTTTAAACTCACTGTATGTGGTATTCTTATAGAACTATACCTTGAAGAAATTGCTGATCGTATTATAGAAATTGATATGGAGTGTCAAACAGATGCATTTCTGGACAGACCACCAACTCCACTCTTCATTCCAGCCAAAACTGGCAAAGATGTTGCCACCCAGATACTAGAAGGAGAGGTATATTATGTTATTTGAACTTCTCTCTATCTTCTTGATTGGTAAGTTTAGTGTTAAGTGGTTAGTTTGAGTATAAATCACTTCACAGTCAGAAAGTCTTACTAAATTTCTTCCTAAACTTAAATTTGTATCCTGAACTTCTAAGAAATGTTTTTGTTTGTTTGTTTGTTTGTTTTTGGTTTTGGGGCCACACCCGGCAGTGCTCAGGGGTTACTCCTGGCTGTCTGCTCAGAAATAGCTCCTGGGCAGGCATGGGGGACCATATGGGACACCGGGATTCGAACCAACCACCTTTGGTCCTGGATCGGCTGCTTGCAAGGCAAACGCCACTGTGCTATCTCTCCGGGCCCTAAGAAATGTTTTTAAAATACCATATTCTGGTTTTCTTCTGCTGATAAGAGATGAAAATCATTAGAGGTATTTTTAGAATGTTTAAATTTTATTTTGTGTTTTGCATCTTGCAAATATGTGATTATAAGGTATATTCTGTGTCAAAAAGGAAAATAATACTATAAACAATTTTGCTTTAGTTCTTTGTAGATGATGAAATATTGTGAAGGTATCTATGTTAGGGGGAAAAAGTCTTAAAATAATGCATTACAGCCTAGTGTGAAACATACAACTAGACTCACTTGTGAAATTGAAGATGTCAGTGCTTAGTGCTTATGGACATGATTTAAATGGGATTTAAGGCTTGAGGGAGCTAAAAACTATCAGTGGAAGGAAAGATAAGTTTAGTTTCATAAGCTACTGAGAAAAGCATCTATATCTCTAAATTCTAGAAATAATTCACAAAAATATTATTTTTGTTCCTTAGTTCTTCAATCTGTTATGAGAAACTTCCAGTAAAAATCAAGCAGGAAAGGTAGAGAAGATGAAAGACCTGGGAGTTACTTCCCTGGGATTCCAGATGTGATCTTAAAATTACTGAGTGTGAGGAATCATTTTGATGACCGTATAATTCTCTTTATAGTTCTGATTCACTCTTTACGTAAAGTCAGATTTTCTCTGTGCCACACAGGGCTCTTTTGAGAACTGTTTGGAGGGTAAACAAAAAGATATCAACACAGAAGTACCTCATTGTTCTCTTGAGTAATGTTCCTATGAGCAATTGGTATAGCATTTATGTTTTCAATTTGCTTTGTGTATTGAAGCTCTTTGACTTTGATATTGAAGTCAAACCAATGCTGGAGGTTCTGGTGGGAAAGACCATTGAGCAGGCTCTTCTGGAAGTAATGGAAGAGGAGGAGTTGGCCACCCTGCGGGCCAGCCAGTATTCCTATGAAGAGCTGCGCAACACAGAACTTGCTGAGGTGCAACGGCTTGAAGAGCAAGAGAGACGGCACCGGGAGGAAAAGGTATAGAATTCTCTCTATTCTGTGGCCTATTTCTCAGATGATGTTCACAGCTACACACCATAGGGAGGGAGCTGAGACTATAGAACTCACCTGGAAAGACCTCTGGTATTTATTGCTTGGGACTTTGCTCTTATGTAAATTATCCACTTTGGAGCTCAGCGACAGTTTTATTTAGAGACAGTTTTCCTGTCTCTAAATAGATTTTCCCCAGAAGTTCCATATAGAATCTTTTGAATGAACTTTGTACTAACTGATGGAGCTCTAAAGAAATATATCCACACCTCCCATCTAACTGGCAGAAATATCAAAGGAACAAGTAGGATAGGTTGTCACCTGGGGCTGAGAGTCCAGATCTTCTAAAAGTCTGGGTCTTTCAACTGTGCCAACTCCTTATGTGTCTATACCATTCAGGACACATCAGAACCACTCACTAGTTCTTTATATTCTATCTCTTAGATTATAGGCTTTAGAACTTTTTTGTTTGTTTTTGGCACACTTGGCAGTGCTCTGGGCTTAATCCCAGCTCTGTGCTCATAGATTATGGCTTAAAAAAAAAACATATTAACACCTGAATTTAAACAAAAAGTATTGCTGAAAAAAAGACTAGCCATTATCTGAGCCTTCACCAGGTCCCATTTCTTTTGCCACACGCCATTATTTTGTAAAAGAAGTAAATAAATAAATATTCTCAGGGAGGCATGATACAGTGGGGGGTGGGGGGCAGCATTACCTTCCTTTAAAATGGAGCTTGAGATAATTTGTTTGTTTGTTTTGGCGGGCCACACCCTTGACTCTCAGGGGTTACTCCTGGCTACGCGCTCAGGAATCGCTCCTGGCTTTGGGGGACCCTATGGGAAGCCCGGGAATCGAACCCAGGTCCATCCTAGGCTAGTGCGCAAACAGACACGTCTTACACCCTTGCGCCACCGCTCCGGAACCAGAGATAATTTGAACCGAAAGTACCATCTCTTTTCTGAATTCAGTACCTACCAGCTGTTAGAATTCAAGAAAATTATGAATCTTGAGTTGAGAGGTCCAAATAGGGTTCAAATGGTTGCTGGGCTTGTACATGAAGAGCCCAGTCCAGTCCGTCTATGGCAGGTGTGGCCCAGCCTGAACATAGCGGCCCTGCTCTCCTCAGGAACGACGGAAGCAACAGCAGTGGCAGATTGTCAGCAAGCAGAATGAGACATCACAGAAGATTGCTGCCCGGGCCTTTGCCAAGCGCTACCTGGCCGACCTCATCCCTTCTGTCTTCGACAGCCTCCGCGAAGGCGGCTACTTCTATGATCCCATTGAAAGAGGTTTGTGATGGTTTGTTGGGTTTGCCCTGATTTCTGGATGCTTCCTCTTCGTGGTTCGTCATTGTCTCACTCCCGATTTAACTATGAACTGGACTCTATATGCCTCCTACTTTTAAAGGTCAGGTGAAGTTTGATGAAGGTGGCAGCACCTCTTTGAGTGGTGTCCGACAATGCTCTTGACTTCAGGGTGTTAATTTATCTCGCTGAGAAGCAACACTGGGAAGAGAGAGAAATCCAGACTCAGTACTACACTCTTGAGGCAACTGGCTTCATCTTTACCTAGTGTGAGGCTTTCCGCTTCCTCATGTGGTGAATGAGGGTTAGTTTGACCCTGAAGCTCCTCATGTCTGTGAAACTGTGAGGAAGAAAGCGCTGAGTCTGAAGGGATGTCTCTTCCCCCTCTGAGAGGTTTACTTCCTGTTCCAACTAACTCCCTGAGGGACAGCTGTGAAGAACTGCTATATCTTTACCTAAGGGCCCACAGTTCCAGGCAAGGGATATTTAATCAAAGGGTCATAGATAAGACAGAGTAATAAAAAGGAGCTGTATTCTCTGCCTTTTGGGTTCCCAAAACTCCTCCCCCAAAGAGGGTTCTCTAGAGCTAGTATTCCAGGAAACACAAAACTATACCCTCCCTCTATAAAAAGCATTTTGAATTAACACTACACTTTCACAGATCTTATTTCACATAGCTTCCAGTATTTGGAGTAAATGTTAGGAATATTCATTATACTGACTACCTATCCAGTCCAATCCAGGTCACCAGTCAGGTTATTAATTGTTTTGTCCACATTTATACTGTACTTCCCCATTGATGTAGTCTTTGCAGGCCTAATACCGTGTGGCTCTCCCCATAACCCTGTGAGGTAGATGAAGCAGAATGATTCCTACTTTTAGAAGTAGATGAATTAAGGGAAGCACTAGGCTGGCCTTGAACCAGACCACCCAGGAGTCTAGCTCCAGGTTGGTGTCCCTCACACACTGCCTGTATCCCATCTGGGCTCCCACAGGTTCCTGTTGTTAGTCACACAGGCCAGCAGCCTTTTTGCCTATCATGAACTGCTGAAAAATTCAGTTCCAGATAGATATTTAAAATCTTTCCAATGAGATTCATGCTTCAAATTAAACTACAGCAGTAAGTAGTATAGTCTATAATAATCCTTTATCACCCCCTTTGAAAATTTGTACTCAGATGCCATTCTCAAGCATTAAAATACAAATTGTGAGGGACTTACAGTCTACAGATTGAATTTCAGATTGAATGGCTTAATTATTATTCAAAACAGCTAGTTTCTCTCTGGATCAACTTTGACCCCACACTACCACCCTGGGTACTCTCACCAGCATCTCTTAGTTCTAGATTCACAGTCTTTGGGTTCAAGTTCTGCTCCCTGATCCACATCCTTCCACACTCCCCGGCCCCTCCACCTTGATCTATCTTAGATTGCACCTGTAAACTTGGTCCTGTGAGATTTGACTCAAAAAAGGGCCTTGTGGTTTTGAAAATATGATCGCTCTGACTGCAATCCAAAGGAATTGGAGCACGGGATATAGAAATCATTGGGCCAGAGCAACGCTTTGAGACTTGCATATTGTGCTGAGAGGAGCACATTGGTAAGTGGGGGAGAGAAGGACTTAGCAAAACCACCTAAACAAGATTCACTTTCTTCCAGATATTGAACTGGGCTTCCTGCCTTGGTTGATGCATGAAGTGGACAAGACAATGGAGCATCAGATAGTGGGAAGGACCGTGGTGGACAGTAAGGATTTCATTCCATTTAAAATTCAGAACTAGGGATGCCAGAAAATAAGTACAGTGGGTAGAGCACTTGCCTTACATGCTGCTGACCCAGATTCAATCCCTGCACCTCAACTAGTCTCTCAAGACTGCCAGAAATTATTCCTGAGCACAGAAAGCCAGCAGTAAACCCTGAGCACACAAGGGGTGGGGTGAAAAAAAAAACAACATAGCTGGGCTTTTTTTTTAATACAAAGAATAAATAGAAGAATGTTGCTTATTTTTTGTTTTAATCCTTTTCTTTCTTGTATATCCCAGGTATTCAGAGACTTTTTGTTTTGTTTTGTTTTGTTTTGGGGCCATACCTGATGACATTCAGGGGTTACTCCTGGCTATACACTCAGAAATTGCTCCTAGCTTGGGGGACTATATGGGACGCCAGGGGATCGAACTGTGGTCCATCCTAGGCTAGCACAGGCAAGGCAGATGCCTTACCACTTGTGACACTCCTCCAGCCCCTCAGAGTCTATTTTTTTTTTTTTTTTTGGTTTTTGGGCCACACCCGGTAACGCTCAGGAGTTGCTCCTGGCTATGTGCTCAGAAGTTGCTCCTGGCTTGGGGGACCATATGGGACACCGGGGGATCGAACCGCGGTCCGTCCAAGGCTAGCGCAGGCAAGGCAGGCACCTTACCTTTAGCGCCACCGCCCGGCCCCCAGAGTCTATTTTTTAAATAAAAAAGAGACATAGGGCCAGAGCAGTGGCAGAGTGGTAGAGCATTTATTTGCCTTGCACATGGCTGACCTGGGACAGACCCTGGTTCAATCCCCCAGCATCCCATATGGTCCCCCAAGCCAGGAGCAATTTCTGAGTGCATGGCCAGGAGTAACTCCTGAGCATCACTGGGTGTAGCCCAAAAGGCAAAGAAAAAAAAAGTTACTTGTTTTCTCCAGTTTGGTCATTACAGACCAAATTGAGGTCATTCTTCTGTCATTGCTTTATAAATAATGCTCTATGAAAATGGGCATTGAAGCTCATTTATAATCAGTGCATTGGGTGGGCTTGCAGCCAAGTGCTTAACATCATAGGCCAAAAGGGAGGGAATGGTGGAGAAGAGGCTTGAGGATGGCTGAGTTGTCAGGAAAGCCGTGGTAACAGATGGTGACCCTGGTGCCTTTGATCCACAGTGCTCATCCGCGAGGTGGTGGAGAGGAGACTGGCTATGTTCGAGTGGAAAGAGAACAAGTTACCCTTTGTCAGGCCTGACCCGAGCTCCAGCAGGCCGCCATCCATGATCAACACCCAACTGGGCTTTGATATTCCAGAGCAGACAGGGATACCACCACAAATGTCACCAACGCCAACCTTCCTGGGCACAGACCACTTGCAGAGAAATCCTTATCCGAGAAGTTTCTGGGAAACGGGGTCCCAGGAGATGAACTTCATGGATGAAGCTTTGGAAGACCCGACAGAGAGAGAAAACCTCTAGGGAGAGCTGCCTGGGACAGTGGAGGAAGCCAGCAGCCCATAGTCAATCAGGTAATCATGGGAATTAGGGTGCATCTGACCCATGATTTGTTGTCTTATGAGCTCTGCAAATTATATATGTTGAAATGATTAAAACGACTTTCAGAAGAAATTGAAAGCCTTTGAGTAATCATGGAATATCAGAGTGTGGTTCACTGGCAAGCATGAGGTATAATTACAAGGTCCCATCACCCCTCTATCAACCTGGCCAGTTCTTGTTTGTTTGTAGACACCAAACTAAACTTAGAGAAAGACAAGAACCATCCTTGCTTCCTCCTGGAAAGAAAGAGAAACAATTGAGAGACTTGAACACTGACTGTAAGAAAGCTTAAAGGAAAGTATTCTCTGGGGGAAAACATTTTGGGTGGAAATGTAAGCTTCTTTAAAAAAAAAACTTTATTTATTGATTTATTAATTGATTGATCTGGGGGGCCACATCCAGCAGGGCTCAGGAGTTACTCTTGGCTCTGCACTCAGACTTCGCCCTGGCAGGCTGGGGACCATATGGGGTGCCGGGAATTGAACCGGGTCCCTCCCAGGTCGGCCGTGTGCAAGGCAAACGCCCTACTGCTGTGCTGTCTCTCAGTATCTCTCAGGCCCTGAATGTAAACTTCTTAAGTTTAGGAAGAATGTTTCAAGCACCTGAGGGTTTTGATGGAGCATCACAATGCAGTTGATTTGGGCACCATATGGCAATGGTATTTTTTGTCATGATAAGCAGCTTTTCAAATGATAGATTGCTTAACAGTCTTCCAATCTGCTTTGGCTTTGCCTGTTCTCATTCCCTTTGTTTTAGCTTTACCAGCTAACAAAACCTAAGGAGTCATGAAATGGGTGTCAGAGAAATGCTCATGCTTAGCTGGAGTTTTCCTGCTGCCAGAAAAGTGGGTGCGATCGCTAACATCGTTGCATACTGTTGTTCTTATGGCTGGGACATCATCAGAGAAGGGCAAAAGAGTGATTAGAAGCGACCCTATCCGGGGGCCCAGTCCAAGTCCTTACTTAGGGCATACAGTAGTTCCCCCTTTAAGTTAGAACTAATTTAACAGCACTTAATTTGATTTTACAAGCAAGTGGGAGTATGGAGGATCTGCATGAGGGGAAAGTACTTTCTAAAGTCAGTGCAGGCAGAGGAGAAGTGGGACCTCACATGTCCTAGCTCCCTGTCACAATCTTGGAACCCTAGTCACTCTGTAACCCTCCACTTACCTCTGTCTTAGTGAAGGTGTTTTCATAAGCTGTTAACCACATCAGCTATGTTTATTTTCCTAAAGCATCTTATTTTTCATAACTTTACTTACTATAGAAAACCTGATATGCTCTGTATTTTTCTTTTTGTTAACAGGTAAGTAACAGAAAAATTTTAATTTATTTTTCTGTAGACAGAACCAATCATCTCCAATTAGCACAAAGTATTTGGAAAAGGCCCTAATGTGGGTTTTAGTTCCACACAGTCAGCACCCATTCCTAGCATTGCTCCACACCCAATTTTTTCTCAGTCAAAGCCCCCCAAGAATATTCAAGTGGGGCATTTTTTGGGGGGTAGTCACCCCCGGCTGCGCTCGGGGGTTACTCCTGGCTCTATGCTCAGAAATTACTCCTGGGCCGGAGAGATAGCATGGAGGTAAGGCGTTTGCCTTCCATGCAAAAGATCGGTGGTTCAAATCCCGGCATTCAATATGGTCCCCCAAGTCCGCTAGGAGCGATTTCTGAGCATAGAGCCAGGAGTGACCCCTGAGCACTGCCTGGTGTGACCAAAAAAAAAAAAAAATTAGAAAGAAATCACTCCTGTCAGGCTCAGGGGACCATATGGGATGCTGGGATTCTAACCACCGACCTTCTGCATGCAAGGCAAATGCCTTATCTCCATGCTATCTCTCCAGCCCCTCAAGTTGGGCATTTTTGATTAAAATATAAAGTCCGTGTGTTGGATGAGGCCACCTTAGGCACCATGTTTCTAACCTCTCAGGCAGATGGGTCTGATGATGCAGGATAATGTCAGAGAAAAAATTCACAAGCAGTTAAAGTTTCATCAAGTCAGCTTGCTTTTATTCATGGCATTATCTCTGCCATGTGCAGCCTCTGTGCCATGTCTGCCTAACTCATCTCTTCTCCTAATGAGCTCTCTGCTGCTCCTCTGCTAAGCTTTCTTTTTCAAGCAGCTCTTTTGCTGCTTTTCCTCTCGTTATTTTTCTGCTCTTCCTTTGCCTCCCCATCCCCACCCCTGCAGCCTCTTTTATTCTTTATTTAAAATAGCCCGCCCCTGGGGCCCAGAGAGATAGCACAGTGGTAGGGTATTTACCCTGCATGAGGCTGATCCAGGACAGATGGTGGTTCGATTCCCAGAATCCCATATGGTTTCCGCCCCCCCCCCAAGCCTAACAGAAGCAATTTCTGAGCACAGAGCTAAGAATAACCCCTGAACCCCCCAAAAAAAATCGAATTTCAGGATATTTTTTCTGTTTTATCAACCACAAAATATATCAGTACTGAAATATACAAATTAAAAGTTACAATAATTGAGGCCAGTAAAAAAATAAAAAATAAAGTTACAATAATTGAATATAGCTGTGTGGGAATAAAATCAAGATTTTATTTAAAATTTTTTTAATCTATTTTTAAAATATAACACTAATAATTGGCTATTATACAATTATAAATATACATTTATGCATTTATAAATATTAAACTTTTGTTTATTTTGTTTGGGGGCCACTCCAGGCGATGCTCAGGGATTACTCCTGGCAGGTTCATGGGATGTCATATGGGATTGAACTCGCACGGGGCACATGCAAGGGAAGTGCCAGACCCGCTGTACTATCGCTCTGTCCCCATAAATATTAAACATTTTTATTGGTGATTATTATGTTTTGTTTTGCCAACTTTCAGATGATGTTGATATCCGCATTGACCACCTGGGGTCAGCAAATCCCAAGACAAGTTAACTTCCTCCTGCTGTCCATAACTTAATGACCAAAGAGAGTTCAAAAGTAAACTCTTGTAAATAAGTGTCCTTGGAGTCTCCTCACTCTCGTGGAATGTTGAATCTTGCCCTAAAAATACCTTTGAACTTGGGGGCGGTGGGAGAAAGGTTCAGGGAACTTCAGCTAGTATTTTCTGGCATCAGCCAGAAAATTTTAGTTTTAGAATGAACTCCACTGTTCCTTGTTCCAAACTACTTTCCAATTCAGAATTAATAAGAGTTCATTTAAATCTTTGTTTAGCCATTTTATTTTTAAAGTTTTGTTTTGGATCACACCCAGCTATGCTCAGGGGTTACTCTTGGCTCTTCTTCATTCAGGAACCTCTCCTATTAGACATAGAGGGCCATATCAGATGCTGGGGATTGAACCCTGGTCAGCTACATTCAAGGCAAGTGACTTGCCCTTTGTGCTATCACTGTAGCCCCTGTTAAGCCACATTAAAGTATTTTTGTTCAGAGAGCTGCCTTAGGATAGCAATTTTGTCTGTCTTAATTATATCTCCCCAGACCCTGACTGATAGATAAATGCTGAACCGACTACTAGGTTCTATGCAGATATCATTATTAGAAATTTATTTTATATTGATTGAAAATCTGTCCCAATTAATAATACAAAAAGATAGATACACATATTTGTTTAATATAGTGCTTAGTATAATAGCCAGGATAGTAAAACAACCCAAATATCCAATAGCAAATAAATATGGAAAAAAACTATAGCATACATAAATTCTATCCCAAATTATATATATATATATATATATATATATTATACATATAAATTTTATGTGATTCTATACAGCCATAAAAATAAAAAAGATGAAATCGGGGCCGGAGAAGTGGCACAAGTGGTAAGGCATCTGCCTTGCCCACACTAGCCTAGGACGAACCACGGTTCGATCCCGGTGTCCCACATGGTCCTCCAAGCCAGGAGTGATTTCTGAGCGCATAGCCAGGAGTAACCCAAAGCGTCACCAGGTGTGACCCATAAACCAAAAAAAAAAAAAATGAAATCATGCAACTTTCTGCCACATGTGTTGATATGGAGAATATCATGCTGAGTAAACTTAGTCAGAGGGAGTAAGACCAACACAGTTGGTCTCCCTGATATGTTGGGTAGAAAGAATCATAATGGTGGGTAATAAATGCCCCAAGACAACATAAACAAAGAACATGAGGACTAGTCTTCAGAAGGGAGCAGTCCCCTTTGGAGAGGATAGAGGATCAGACAAGGATGGGAACACAAAAACAATGGGGGAGGAAGTGTTCAAGTGGGAGGAAGAGGAGCCTAAAAGGTGGAAAAGTGCTGTGCATGAAACCCTATCAGCACCAGGACTATAAACCAGTGTCAAGTTGTTTTTTTTAAAGAGCCTCTCATAGAGGCAGGCAAGTGTGTGGGAAGAAAAGAGAGTAGGGAAAGGGGTGAGGGAGGTAAGAAGAGGTATTTGTGGAGGGAAGTGGACACTGGTCCTGGGGTAGGTGTTAAAACATTGTATTCTGTATTCCTGAAACCCGATCGTGCATAACTTTGTAATTCATGGTAAATTAATTTTATAAAAGAAAAGATGCAATCATGTCTTTTGCTACAATTTGGATGGAAATGGGCAGTGTCATGTAAACCAAAATTGATCAGAAAGAGGACAAATACTGGTCTATTTCACTTATTTGTGACAGATAGAGCAGTAAAACAAAGGAACAGATACTATCAAATGTTGACAAGCCATTGATCCTGGAGTACAGAAAAGAGAATGCCAATAGGGTCAAGGGGAGAATAAGGGATGAATTAGAAAGGGCATGGCACTAGGACATTGGGCACATTGGTGGGAATGATAGATATATATACCTCAATATAAGGTATATACCTTATACCTTTTATATTGTATATTCCTTTACCTGTGTAAAATATTTTACATTTTATATTTTTATTACTATATATGTCAATATCTTAATGCTAACATTATTGTAAACTACAATACTTGAGCAAATCTTTCCCATTTATGCCTTCAGCTTTTTGTTGATAATCATGCCACAGGATGTGAATCCTTTAGCCCCTCCCAGTTTGAAGATGCACCACAAGTCTATTACCACATCAGCCTTGTTACATTCCAGAATTTTGTCCTTTTTCATCCATTTTATTTTTTCCATGGAACGTCACTCATTCCAATTATTCTTCTGATGACATAGTTTCACAGCAGTCTTACTCTTCACAGCAGTTGCTGTCACCTTAAACTCCTATTTGATTGTTGTTATCTTAAAGCCTATGTCCCAGAATTGGGTGTGAATTGGTAGGAAAGGATGCAAGGACTCAGCAAGGATGTAGGATGAACCTCTCCTGGAGTGTAGACACCCCCAAGCTGTCTTTCTTCTATGCTTCCTCTCATGTCAAAAACATGAAGAACTTACTTTGCAGAATTCAAAACAAGAAACCAGTGTCACAAAGTCCACATGCTTTGCAGTAAAGCATCCAAACTCTATTGCTGTGTTAACAATTCAGCAATTTGATGATTAACCTCACAGGGTCCTAGTGGTATATTAACAAGAGGAGCTGGTCTGGGAACTGTACAAGAGAGTGTAACCTGTACAAGAGACTAGCATCCATGAGAGAAAAGACAGCTAAGCAGGAAACAGCTCCACAACAAGTCCTCACCAGCCCTCAACTCTTCATCTTGGTATAGAAGTGAGCATTTATAGGAGAAGCATTTCTGGAATGGTGACATCCTCATGCCTATAAAAAAAAAAAAATTGTCCTCCAAAAAAACAAGCAAGTAAAAAAAAAATTCCAAACTTTTCAAAACTCTGAAAATTGATCAGAGAGAGATAGCATAGTGGTAGGGTGTTTGCCTTGCAAGAGGCAGACCCAGGACCAATGGTGGTTTAAATCCCAGCATCCCATATGGTCCCCTGTGCCTGCCAGGAGTGATTTCTGATCAGAGAGCCAGGAGTAACCTCTGAGGGCCGCCGGGTGTGGCCCAAAAACCAAAAAAAAAAAAATAAAATAATAATAATAATAATAATAAATTTGTAACGATTTTTTAATATATATAATACCTGAATCTGAGTAAAAACAATAAGGTCTTTGATATTTAAACTGCTCTGTTCTAAACTCATTCTTCTCAGCTCTGTGATAGCAAAACAAAAAACAAAAAACAGGGCCCGGAGAGATAGCACAGTGGTGTTTGACTTGCAAGCAGCCGATCCAGGACCAAAGGTGGTTGGTTTGAATCCCGGTGTCCCATATGGTCCCCCGTGCCTGCCAGGAGCTATTTCTGAGCAGACAGCCAGGAGTAACCCCTCAGCAATGCCGGGTGTGGCCCAAAAATCAAAAATTAAAAAAAAAAAAAAAACAGACTTACAGCCACAAGTGACAGAAAAACTATGGCCTCATAGCCCCTGGAGATTAAAAACGGGCTGAGATTTTCCGCCCCGAAATCCCACTTCCACCCTCCAGAATTCAAATTATTTTGACCTATCTGTTCCTTGGGAAATTTTACTTATCAGGCTTATTGTTATTTGACCTGACCTGGAATTTTCTCAAGTCTTAACATAACAGCCTTTGTCAAAGGAAATTTTGGGGCAATTGTTTAAGCTGCCTGATCAGTTGGAGCAGAGATATGACTTCTGTGAAGTATAAAATCAAGAGGCCCACAATAATATTCATCATAGTCAAACTATGTAGGGATGGAGCAATGGTATAGCAGTTAGGACATCTAGCAGGTAGAAAAAATTCTTGAACACCACCAGGTAATGCCCAAAAATGAAGAAGGAAGAGGGAGTGAAGTTTCTGAAACTATTAAGTGAGGTATAGCAGAGTTGAAGGCTATACAATCAATATATGAAGATCAATTGCTTCCCTTAATAACCAGCAATTAAGTAGTAGATTGGAATGAAAAAAATATAATACTGTTACTATTAGTGCACCTTCTCCCAATGAAGCAAGAGTAGGTCTAACAAAAAATATGTAAAATCTTTATGAGGAAAACTATAAAACTCAATGAACAAAATAAAAAAACTAAACCACAGAAACACATTCTATATTTATGGATAGTCAAAATGTTACTTCTTCCCAAATTTATGAACTCAGTGATACTCCAATCAACTCAGCCAAAAACATGGCAGCCCAATTTAATGATTGGGCAATAGAATTTTCTCCAAACAACCTAAACAAAAGATCCATGAGTGTAAGATGACACCCAACTATTAACCCAGAACAAAGGCATTTCCCCAATTTCCTTTTTCCTTTTCACCTAGCCCTTTGATATTAATTAAAAGTTCATCTGGATCACTTGACCTTACCCCTTATAATGAATTGGTATTGGTTTAATAAAGGAAGAGCAGTTTGGTTTTGGTGGGCTCAAGCAGACAGAGATGCCACAGGCGAGAAGCAAACTGACTCCATGATTCTATCCTGACAAGCTTCGTTTATTAACCCTTCATAACTACCCTACCTGCATCAGACCCATACACCTGTGTGGTAATTTCACAATGTTGGGATTTATTTTACATATGAGCATATAAAAAATGCTCAGTGTCATGGATTCTCAAGAAAATGCAAGAACAGGAAGGAAAGAAAAATGATCCACCTTTTCATTGCCATAAGTAAAGCTGCCTTTTTTTTTTTCTCCTATTTTGTTTTAAGGTCACACTTGGCTGTACTCAAGCTGTATTCCTCATTCTGTAGTCAAGGATCACTCCTGGCCTTGCTCAAGGGGCTCTATGGGGTACAGGATTGGCCACTTGCAAGGCAAACACTGTGCCCAAAGTCCTATCTCTCCAGCCCCATTTTTTTTAAATGGGAAACAATGCCAAGAATTTGTGACAGTGTAGAAAAATTAGAAAGCTCATCCATTGCTGATTGGAAAATAAAATGGAATGGTCACTTATTTTTTAATATTTCGGCAGGTGAGTTGTTACACACACACACACACACACACACACACACACACACACACTCAGTAGATTCCGACTTCCATGGTCACCATCCTGAAATGGTCACTTTTTAAATAATTTAGCAGGGGGCCAGGGAGATAGCATGGAGGTAGGGCGTTTGCCTTGCATGCAGAAAGATGGTTGGTTCGAATCCCAGCATTCCATATGGTCCCCCGAGCCTGCCAGAAGTGATTTCTGAGTGTAGAGCCAAAATATAAATAAATAAATAAAATAAACAACTTAGTTTCTTTAAAAAAAAATCTTTTTTGGTTTTTTTTGGGGGGGTCACACCCTGCAGTGCTCAGGGGTTACTCCTGGCTCTATGCTCAGAAATTGCTCATGGCAGGCTGACCCCAAAACCAAAAAAATAAATAAAATCAACAACTTAGCAGTTTCTTAAAAAAAATTTAATTTTTTTTTTTTTTTTTTTTTTTTTTTTTTTTGGTTTTTGGGTCACACCTGGCAGCGCTCAGGGCTTACTCCTAGCTCTACGCTCAGAAATTGTTCCTGGCAGGCTCAAGAACCATATAGGATGCTGGGATTTGAACCACCGTACTTCTGCATGCAAGGCAAATGCCATGCCTCCATGCTATCTCTCCGGCCCCAGTTTCTTAAAATTTTATGGTTGTTCATATTCTAGTAATTCTACTCATGGAGAAAGAAAAGCATGTTCACACAAAAAAATGGATATGAGTATCATAGCAACATTATTCATAAAAGCCCCCAAATGGAAACAATCTAAATACAATAATGAATGAACAAAAGTGTGTCCAAACCATACAATATTTTTAAAAAAAATCAATGAATAAATATATGCTGAAATATGGAAGAATCTTAAATCATACAACAACAAAAAAGATAGGTATTAAACACATGCTATATCATTCTATTTGGGGTCAGAAATTCCTAAGGTTGAAAACCTGAAAACAAAATCTTCAATGTTGAAATCTCCGAAATTAATCTCCCAAAATGGAGGGGAGGCAAACTGGGGCAGAATGTTCACTCGGTTTTAGGTGGTTGTTCTGGGTGCTATAGACCTATCTCTTAGATTGTGTTAGTGAGGCCAGCAGAACGTTGACAGATCACATGGAAGAAGAACACTGAGAGATGCAGTTAGTTCATCGGCACCCTGACACCGACCATCACTGCTGATGGTCAATGCACTCCCCACTATCTGTAGGCAACCACATACCACCTACAGATCCACAGGCCAGCCCTCTTCAAATTCCAGTGGCCAGGTCCAGAAATCAGAGAATCTGGGGTGTTTAAGAATTTGAGCTTTGGGATTCTGGTGTTTGGGAGAACATCCTTGGAGAATATGGGCCTTGTTGTTTAGTTAATCTAAAAGGACCAGACCAGATAATTCCTGGAGACAAAGAGCAAATGAATGATTGCTAGATACTGTGAAGAAGGTAATGGGGGATGCCTGCTAATGGGCCCAGAATTAATTTCCAAATCATGAAAATGTCCTCAAATTGATAGCAGCAATAGTGGTGGAATTCTGTGTATCTATGAAAACCCACTAAACGGTACATTTTAAAAGGTGTGTTTTATTGTCCATAAATTATGTCTCTATAAAGCTCTCATTAAAAAGTTAATGCTTTTAGGGGCCGGTGAAGTGGCGCTAGAGGTAAGGTGTCTGCCTTGCAAGTGCTAGCCAAGGAAGGACCGCAGTTCGATCCCCCAGCACCCCATATGGTTCCCCCCAATTTCTGAGCGCTTAGCCAGGAGTAACCCCTGAACATCAAATGGATGTGGCCCAAAAAAAATACATATAGATAGATAGATAGATAGATAGATAGATAGATAGATAGATAGATAGATAGATAGATATAAAGTTAATGCTTTTAACCCCAGTCCTGGAAATATTAGTGAAATGATGTCCACTTAAGAACATGTGATGCGGGCCCGGAGAGATAGCACAGCAGCGTTTGCCTTGCAAGCAGCCGATCCAGGACCAAAGGTGGTTGGTTCAAATCCCGGTGTCCCATATGGTCCCCCTTGCCTGCCAGGAGCTATTTCTGAGCAGACAGCCAGGAGTAACCCCTGAGCATCGCCGGGTGTGGCCCAAAAACAAAAAAAAAAAACAAACAAGAACATGTGATGCTTTGTAGGAAAAAAATGAAACTAAGACCTAACTTCCACAGGAGTTTCTTTTCCAATCTTTCCTGGATACATAAAGCAATGCTATTTATTTGTTTATTGGTCCTCATCTGTGGCCCAGTTTAGCAATTGAATATTCCCATAGGTAAATTCAAGGTTCCCATAGATAAGCCAGGGTGTTACTGGATCCCAAGATTGGTCAGCGACTGAATTACAGAGACCAGTGTCTGCTGAGACAGAAACAAGAAACAGGGGCCATTGGGAGAGAAAGAAGCAAACGTCTCCCACAGTTCCATATGACTGGGATGCAATCTAAGTCACCAGTCATGGAAAGAACTGGAAAATCAGAGCTGTTCTCAGAAAAATGCGCTGGAAGTGCCAGAGAGATAGTACAGTAGGGAAGAGTTTGCCTTGTACATGGCCTACCCAGGTTCGATCCCTGGAATCCCCTAGGGTTCCTCAAGTCCTGATAAGAGTGATTCCTAAGTGCAGAATCAGGAATCAGCCCTGAGCATTACCAGGTGTCTCTACCCCCCAAAAAATGAAAAGAGCTTGAATGAATCAGATAAAGGGGTGCTTCAGACACCAACAGAGCATATCTTTGTAAGGTATTAGAGCTTTCCTCAATGAGGAAAATAAAGCTTGTCTTTTCAAGGGGTCAAAGGTAAAAACAAGGCTGGAGAGGTAGAACAATGGTAGGGTGTTTGCCTTGCATGCAGCCAATCCAGGAAGGATGGTGGTTCGAATCCCATAGGTTCCCCCAGCCTGCCAGGAGCAATTTCTGAGCACAGAGCCAGGAGTAACCCCCTGAGCATCACCGGGTGTGGCCCCAAAACAAAACAAATAAAATAAAAAATGGTAAACACAGATACCTGACAATAGATGAGTGGCTATAGAAACTGTGGTACATTACACAATGAAATACTATGCAGCCATCAGGAAAAAAATGAAGCCATAAAATTTTCCTACACAGGATGGATATGAAAACTATTATGCTGAGTGAAGGAAGTCAGAGGGAGAAAAATAGACATAGAATCACTCATCCGTGGAATTTAAGAAAAATAAAAGACATTATTGTAATAATACCCAGAGACACTAGAGATGAGGGCTGGAAGGACCGGCCCAAGATATGAAACTTGCCACAAAGAGTGGTGAGTGCAGTTAGAGAAATAACTACACTGACAACTATCATGACAAAGGTAGTGAGTGAGAAGAATGCCTGTCTCGAATACAGGCACGGGGTGGGGGAGGAACGAGATGGGGGGCATTGGTGGTGGGAAGGTTGCACTGGTGAAAAGGGGCTTTCTTTTTTATAACTGAATCCCAACTACAAAGATGTTTGTAATCATGTAATCATATCTTAAATAAAGATATTATAAAAAAAAAGAAAGGGTAAACATTTGCAGAAATGCCCAAGGCTCTTTCTTTCTTCTCTCTACTCTTTCAAAATGACTTTCGGGGACCGTAGAGATAGCATGGAGGTAGGGCATTTGCCTTGCATGCAGAAGAACTGTGGTTTGAATCCTGGCATCCCATACGGTCCCCCAAGCCAGCCAGGAGTGATTTCTGAATGTAGAGCCAGGAGTAACCCCTGCGTGCTGCCGAGCATGACCCAAAAACCAAAATAAATAAATAAATAAAACAAAATGATTTTCAATCCTCTGTAATAATACATAGTGTTGTTTAAGGTGAACATAATATAGGGAGTTTTTCTTAAGAATTAAAAATTAGGGGCCGGGAAGGTGGCGCTAGAGGTAAGGTGTCTGCCTTACAAGCGCTAGCCAAGGAACGGACAGCAGTTCGATCCCCCGGCGTCCCATATGGTCCCCCCAAGCCAGGGGCGATTTCTGAGCACATAGCCAGGAGTAACCCCTGAGCGTCAAACGGGTGTGGCCCAAAAAAAAAAAAAAAGAATTAAAAATTAGGGGCCTAGAGATAGCACAACGGTGTTTGCCTTGCAAGCAGCCGATCCAGGACCTAAGGTGTTCGAATCCTGGCGTCTTATATGTTTCCCTGTGCCTGCCAGGAGCTATTTCTGAGCAGATAGCCAGATGTAACCCCTGAGCACCGCCGGGTATGGCCCAAAAAACAAAAAAAAAATTAAATATTAAATATTTGCCCAGTAAACCTGTATTAAAATTTGTCCTCTTTACCCCACAGTTTCATTTTCTGTGATTTTGGAAGGAGGTTCAATCACACACTGGAGCCCCAGCTTGATTTAACACAATTTTGATGATGAAAGGGACCCCAGTCCACATTTCGAATGGACCAGAACAGAGGATGCTCAGAGACAGCTGAATCTTAGCCACACAATCATGGAGGCATTTGGGGTGGCCTGGAGACAGTCCCAATCCAACTTTGTGACCATGGTAACCAAGAACACTCTTCCTATGTGTGGCCTTGAACTGATCCAGTCCTGGCTTTGCAAACTAACATGCTTGAGGATTTCTACCTCTGTCTTGTCCCACCAGCTACCTATGAATGCCCCAGTTCCACTGGATTCTTGATAGGTGGTTCTCTTGTATCCAATCAGGTGCTTAAGCATGAGCTTAACCAATTCTTAGGACAGTGTTCCCCCACATCTCAGCTGCTGCATGGAACTTTGCCTACTTTCAGTGGGAATTTCCTCAGCATCCTCACTGTCAAAACAAAGTCAGCCAAGTACAAGGTAAATGCCTTAATCTTTGCACTCTCTCTCCAGCCCTATCCCTGCATTGTGAATGTGTACCCCATCTCTGAATTACCCTAGTTCCCCAAATCCCAATGGGCCTGTCCAGGAATTTTGTTGTCACATCCTACATGACCCTTTTTATTCTTCAAATGGGGTACAGTTGCATGTCCTCAGTACCAGAGTCCATCCCTGTTCCTCATGGGGCATCCTACAGGCCAATAGGATGTCATAGGGCTGGACCACTGTGCCCAGGAGGTGTAGTCCTCCTCGGGTGGATCTTGGCACCTTCAATCAAGCATCACATTGGCAACTCAGTTAGCCCCTTGTGGAGTAAAGCTACAAGTGGGGTTTCCTGAGACCCCAGAATATTCTAGAACATGCAAGAAGGTTACTTCCTTGTCATGGGATTAGAAGATGCTGTGTGAACAATGCCAAGAAGTGTCACAGGTACCAGTGAGCCTGGCAGTTTTGTGCCAATGAGCTACAGTGGTGGTCTGGTCCTGCCACCATTTGTGTACGCTCATAGAGCTGTACTATCAGGCTCGCCTGCTGTAGTCTGTCCCCTGGGCTGCATTCAGGGTGAATGCTCCAATCCCAAGGGATTGGGGAGCACAGGTCTGGAAGCAAACGCCAATGTAGGAAATAATCCACATAAGGTTGAAGAGAATAAAACAGGATCAGGAAACTTCCACCACTAGCTTTCCATTCACTAGCAAAAGATCCCAGCAGGCAGATAAACTAGTTGTAGAAGCCAAAACCTCAAGCAGCTTCTTCCTGAGACTGGAGGTCTTTATTGGGAAGAGAAAAACCAACCCCTTGGGTGGAGAATAGGTAGGGATAAGGGACCAATCCAGAGGTACTTCCAGTTCATGAATGACAAGCACAAACGAAGAATTATCCTGAATAGAGTGAAAACCAGTTATTCCAACAACTCTCCCTTCTTAATTTTATAGAAAATTCAGAAAATATAAAGTAAAGAATGGAACTATAGCACAGTAGTAGGGTGTTTGCCTTGCACGCAGGCAATTCGGGACAGACTGGGTTCTGTTGCACCATTTGTGGGGTCCCTTTGTTGGGTATTTGTGTATCCTCAAATTGCTCCCAGAATGAGAAATTAAGTCCCATCCCCTTGTCTCCTTGTGGGGGGAGATATAGGAAATATTTATCTGCAACAAATAATCCACACAGACAAGAGGGTTAAGGGGTAAAAGACTGGGTGAAGAGAGTCCTTTGTTTGCCTGCTGCAAGCTCCAAAAAATACCTCGAGCCAGCCAGCAAACTCTCCAAAAGACCCTGAACACCTCGCTCCCAAACTATTTATTCAGCTCTCCACAGCACCCCCCACCTGGAAGGTCAAGGTGGGACAGTTGGCAAAGAATAATCTTATGGAAATATTTTCATATACAACGGGTTCAATCCCCAGCATCGCATATGGTCCCCAAACCTGCCAGGAGTGATTTCTGAGCACATAGCCAGGAGTAACCCTGAACGCAGCTGGGTGTGGTCCCAAAACAAAAACAAAAATGAAGGAAAAAATGAGGTAAAACAAAGTAATTCATGTCCCAAAGTTTTCTGCAAAATACAGGAGCCCATATTTAGAAAATTAAAAAAAAAAAAAGATACTGTTTTGCATTAGCACAGCAAAAGTTGGAGAAATAAGGGGCCGGGTAGGTGGCGCTGGAGGTAAGGTGTCTGCCTTGCAAGCGCTAGCCAAGGAAGGACCGCGGTTCGATCCCCCGGCGTCCCATATGGTCCCCCCAAGCCAGGGGCGATTTCTGAGCACATAGCCAGGAGTAACCCCTGAGCGTCAAACGGGTGTGGCCCAAAAACCAAAAAAAAAAAAAAAAAAGTTGGAGAAATAAAATGAAAAAAATCTTTGCTCTAAAAAAAAAGGGGGGGGGTGTCTTTACTCATGAAGCATCCTGTCATAAGACCAACTAGAGGTTCCAGGCATACTAATTTGTCTAATCCAAAAGTCTTCATGGTCCCAGGAAAAGTTCTTATCACGGTTATCACAGTCAGGCTTCAGTAATTAGAGATCTTGGTTTTTAAACTAATCCTATGTCAGTCAGAGTGTCCTGAGCATCTCCTGTTTTCATCTCACCATTAGGTGGCATGGAAAGGAAACCCATCCTGAAAGCAAGTCGTTGCTGATTTCCAAGTCATCATTAGGGTGACATAGGAGCCCAATCTGGAGCAAGTCGATGTAATGGCAGTACTAGGGCCTGCCCCAGTAGACAGTTGATTCTAGGTGATGGTGCAGAAACAATGCCTGTTCCAAAGATGGGACCCAAAGTTCAGAGGTAAACAACCAGTGGCTGAGTGACTGAAGGCTAAGTCATTTCACTATGACAAATATTCAGGATGGAAGGCCCATTGCAACATAAAAATGTCAGACTTCCTATTTCTAATAACAGGAACTTATCTCTGTATCTAAGATTTTCCCATTTTATTGCACCTACGCAAAAAGAAACAATGCCACAGGATACTATTGGTGCATATGGGGATAATAATAAAAAATTATGGGGCCAGAGTGGTGGCACAGCAATAGGGCATTTGCCTTGCACGTGGCTGATGTAGGACGGACCGTGGTTCGATCCCCTGGCGATTTCTGAGCACATAGCCAGGAGTAACCCCTAAGCGTCAGTGGGTGTAGCCTAAAAAACAAAATAATAATAATAATAAAGTATACAATCCCTATAACCTGGTTCTATCAGCAACACAGAACCCAAGAGATACATATCTACACGAGAGAGGAGGAAGCAGGCATCCAGCAGTGTGATGGGTGGGACCTGGTCCAGGAGTACAGGAGGCTTGGGTAGAGAGGGAGGTGAGCATCTTCCTTTTGATAGAGAACTCATCACCATTGAGAAGCCACCCTTCTCTTGGGACATGTGGGTGGTAGAATCTATAGAGAACCTGCCACATATAGTCCAAAGCGAGAAATGCTATCTCTGTGGCCCAAGTCAGAGTTTTCTTTTGGGAGTCACCATACAGTAAGTTTACATACTATCCTAAATAAGGACTTCAGTATAATTCAATTCCTGTTGTTGAAGTATCTAAAACTAGCATTTACAAATAACTCAAGATAAGAAGGTAGGTTGAGGGGCCGGAGAGATAGCACAGCGGTGTTTGCCTTGCAAGCAGCCGATCCAGGACCAAAGGTGGTTGGTTCGAATCCTGGTGTCCCATATGGTCCCCCGTGCCTGCCAGGAGCTATTTCTGAGCAGACAGCCAGGAGTAACCCCTGAGCACCGCCGGGTGTGGGCCCAAAAACCAAAAAAAAAAAAAAAAAAAAAAAAAGAAGGTAGGTTGATTCCTTGCACTGTGATGGAGGGATAGAAGCATGTTTTTTCCTTGTAGATCAAGTTACCCACCAACCTGTTTGTGGGAAGCTAGGGGGAGGAGACTAGTAGACCTGCTCTCTAAGATCGTCTTTGGTTCCTCCACCCACTTGGCAAACTCAAAGCTGAAACACTATAAACCATCTGGTAGGCAAACGTGCCCAAACTTCCTTAGCTTATTGGCCTCTTTTCAGAAAAAAGAAAAAAAAAAAAAAAAAACTATACTCAGGTGCACCCTCAAGCCCTGGAAATCTACCTTCTTTGAGCTAATAAGAAGAAATTATCAGGCCCTGAGAGATAGCACAGCGGCGTTTGCCTTGCAAGCAGCCGATCCAGGACCAAAGGTGGTTGGTTCGAATCCCGGTGTCCCATAGGGTCCCCCGTGCCTGCCAGGAGCTATTTCTGAGCAGACAGCCAGGAGTAACCCCTGAGCAATGCCAGGTGTGGCCCAAAAACAAAAACAAAAACAAAAAAAGAAGAAGGAGAAAGTATCCCTCCAATTACACCTACATCTAATACCCACCCAGTTCATTCTAGTGCCTCCTGGCATGTGGGGTGTTTGTGGGGGGCTGGGAGGAAAGTGTCTCCATTCTGGGGAACTCTGTGCTACAATATTCCAATGTGTAGAGTTAAGAATGCATCAACAGCTTTTTAACTCTCTATCTTGTGATGATTCAATTAAAAGCAAAATACTTTGTAGATTCCTCTTGAAGAAGAAAAGAGGAGGAAGAGGAGGAGGCACAGACATTGTGTCTTGAGTCTACTCATTTAACTTCGATCCTGGAAGGGGCAGGGTGTGGCTGGGGCTGGAAATGACTCACCGTGTCCCCCATCAGAGTGTGCTGGGAGATGCCTCAGACAGCTGACCCAACAGAATGCAGCTTCATTTGCAGGGCAAGGTTGGCAGAGGTGACTGATTATCTGCTTCACGGCTGGTCAGAGACCAGGACCCGGGTCTCCTAGTACTGAGACCTAAGACTGCAGACTGCCTAAGCCTGTGACAATTTCTCTTTGAGGGTGTGGGGACAGAACTTCTGAAAATATGTTTCCCATAAATACCTGGGTCTCTGTGAATTTAAAAAAAAATACAGGGGGATGGGCAAAAAAATATAGAGTCACTTTTACTAATTTGCCAACAAAGCCATCTAGTCCACAACTGACTTAGTCCATAGCAACTTCGTAAATGGATCTTTTTATTTTGTTTTGTTTTTGTTTTTTGGGGCCACACCCGTTTGATGCTCAGGGGTTACTCCTGGCTATGCGCTCAGAAACTGCCCCTGGCTTGGGGGGACCATATGGGACGCCGGGGGGATCGAACCACGGTCCTTCCTTGGCTAGCGCTTGCAAGGCAGACACCTTACCTCTAGCGCCACCTCACCGGCCTCTTCGTAAATGGATCTTTAAAAAAATGTTTGAGTTCTTATTGTTTGGGAATAAAAAGTTAATAGATTTTTTTTTTTAAAGTTGCTTTTCTAGGTTCTTAACTGAAACCAACACTAAATTGTGAAAGTACAATGTGGCTTAAAGTTGGTTCTTTAGACCCAAGGTTCAAACAGTCCCAGACCTTTGTCCTTCCTCTGCTCCTCGGAGCAATCCACATTCTTGCAGTTAGGTAAAGGCAGGGTAGGCGGGCTAAGTTGTCTGAAATGTGCTCAATGGAAACTCTCATTTTGTCATCCTGAGTTGCTCGTACCAAATATTAACTGTAATCAGCTCTAATAGATAGAAGAAAATTTAAAAAGGGTACTATTGGATCAGACAGGATGGGAAAATAGTTTAAATTCAGGTGTTGGACCACACCTGGAGGTGCTCAGAGATTACTCTGAGTCTGTGTTCCTGTGTTCAGGAATTACCCTTCAGGTGCTGAGACCCTATGGGATGCCAGAGATGAAATCCTGGTCAGCCATATGCAAGGCAATCACCCTACTACCCACTTTATTATCTTACCAACTTCAGGAAATGTTCTATGTGATAACCAAGACATATAGATTTTTCTGCCTCCAAGAAAAGTTAAAATCTTATGAAATGAAATTCCAGTAGGCAGCCCAAACCTCTCTGATTTATCTATGTTTAACAGGTTGGTGGTAGTAATAAAATAAACGAACATGCTATTCCTAAAAAAAAAAAAAAAAAAAAAAAAAAGCTCGCACTCTCAGTTTTAAGTTTCAGAAGCTCAGTTTCCCTCTATTTGTGTGCGTGTGTATAAATATGTGTAGGTGTGCACATACAGGCATATGCTCTGGCGTTCATTGTTTTTGTATACACTATTGCTTTCCAAGTTGCATTTATAATAGGTAAACTGACCTTGGATTTCCCATACAGTTTAACTTGCTCTGCCTCAACAATTTAGATAAAGGCAATAGTCATTTTCAAATGGTTGTAAAGGTTCTACTTCTAGACAGGCTAAGAGATTTGGGGGCCAACTCTCCTACCAAGATATTTAGAAAATCCAGACGAACTAGGAAAAATGTGTTTCTAAATGAGTTTGAAAAAAATAAGGAATCTTTCAAGGTGGTATCTTCACAGCTCAGACGGGGAAGAAGAGGTGTGTGGGGGAGAGCAAAGTCCAACATCCAGGCCATTTGTGTGCCCGAGGCACTATCCATGCAAAACAGAGAGTGAGAGCACACAGGATTGCACAGTTCTTGATTACTTAAAAGACAAACAATAAAACTCAGACTTCTGGTCTACCCAGGAGGAGGGGAACCTGGAAAGAACTGAAGCTTTAGGCTTTGCTTCCCCTCCTACCTTTGTATTTTACTTTGGGGGATTGAATTCAAGCTCATCTAATGTGTAAACTCTACCACAGACTGGCTTTTATTTGGGGGGGGGGCGGGGAGTGTTCCTTATCTCTTAGTGCTCAACCCTTCCTTAGAAGACGAGAACCAGGGGGCCGGAGAGATAGCATGGAGGTAAAGCATTTGCCTTTCATGTAGGAGGTCATTGGCTCAAATCCCTGCGTCCCATATGGTTCCCTGTGCCTGCCAGGAGCAATTTCTGAGCCTAGAGCCAGGAATAACCCCTGAGCACTGCCAGGTGTGACCCAAAAACCACAAAAAAAAAAAAAAAGAAGAAGAAGAAGAAGAAGCAGAGAACCAGGGCCTGAGCAAAAGCACAGGTGTAGGGCAGTTGCCTTGCACACAGCCAACCTGGGACTGACCTGGGTTCAATCCCCAGCATCCCATGTGGTCCCTTGAGCCTTCCAGGAGTAATTTCTGAGCGCAAAGCCAGGAAAAAAACCCTGAGTGCCACTGGGTGTAGCCCAGAAACCAAAAGTAATAAATAAATAAATTAATTAATTAATTAATTTAAAAAAGATTAACTAAAGATTATAGTCAATCTATGAATTATCTCCACTGCTGAGTAAAATCAGTAGTTCTGGTCAATCAGTAGTTCTGGTCACAGATGCTCATCATCTGCTCAAATAAAGTCTCTTCTGGAGGAAGAGACCATTATAAAAAGATGACAACTAAAACTGGTACCTGTAGCATCCAATAACCTAGGCATGGGACATAATATAGGCATAGGACATAATAGGCAATATTACTCTCAAACACATGATTAAAATCAATCTCACAGTCTCCAATAGGACTTACTGATCAAGGATCATTCCCCATACATTATTTCTGCCAAATAAACATAATCTGATTCTTATCCAACACACACAATGGAGAAGTTTCAGTTTTGATAGGACAGTGGGATTTATCAGGGTATTATGTGACTTTCTTGGAATTCAATATAGGGGTTCAGGAGCTAGCTTAGTGGTCAAGATACATACTTTACTCCACATACTCTGTTTCCCAGCACTTCCAGGTGTGGCTCTGGTGGCCCCCAAAACCCACAAGGCCCCTATCGATGCTGGTTTTGCCTGGAATTGAATGGTTGAGCGCAGGTGGATGATTCTTTTTTTTTTTTTTTGGGGGGGGGGTTGGGTCACACCCGGCGGTGCTCAGGGGTTACTCCTGGCTGTCTGCTCAGAAATAGCTCCTGGCAGGCACGGGGGACCACATGGGACACCGGGATTCGAACCAACCACTTTTGGTCCTGGATAGGCTGCTTGCAAGGCAAACACCACTGTGCTATCTCTCCGGGCCCGGGTGGTGGATGATTCTTGACAGGAGTGGCTCCCAGGGACCCTGAGTGCTGTTGGGAGCTGCCCTTAACTCCTCAAATTATAATTCTATGGTATTCTGAGTATTTTTGTATTAATATAAATAAGTAAAATAAAAACTGATAGGTACTCACCAAAATTATCTAGGTTTCAAGACAGAGAATATATCAAAGTAAATGAATAAAAAAGATGTGACAATTGAGGCTGGAGCAATAATAATAATGTGTAACACTTGTCTTGCATATAGCTGACCTCCTGTCAATCCTTGGCATTTCATATGGTCCCTTGAATCCTTCAGGAGTGATCCCTGAGTACAGAACTAGTAGTAAGCCCTGAGTACCACTGGGTATAGCCCCCAAACAAAACAAGACAAAAATATTTGACAGTTAAATATGAGCCCAGATGGATCCAAAGCTATGGAAAAACATTAACATTTACATTAAAACGAAGTAAAAATATAGACTGTAATTTGGAGAAAAGTGTCATATCAGTGATCACTTTCTTTTTTTTTTTTTAGTGATCACTTTCTTGATTTTTATAATGATATTAAGAGAATGTCTTTGTTCCTTATATGCATATATATATATATGTTAAAATATTTAGAATAAATGGTTATAATGTCAGCAACCTATTCTCAACTATCCTTACAATGAAGCAAGGAAGGTAGCCCAGTTGTCAGGGCCACATGTAGGACTTAGGACTGAATGTTGGCATCACATCCCCCCAACAATCTCTGGGTGTGGTTCTAGAGATTACTAAATTTACCTGCATCACCCTAATACTCACCAGAAGTGATTTCTGGGCACAGCACAAGCAACCCTGAGCACCACTGAGTGCAGCCCCAAAAGACAAACAAAAAGTCTAAATTAAATTATCTAAGCTTTAACCTTTAGAAAAAGAGGCACAAAATAAAGTCAAAGTTAAACAGAATTTAAAAATCAAAATCAAAATGAAAACAAAGGAAAAATAGAAACAAGAAAGGAGAAAAGTCAATAAAACCAGAAGTTGATTCTTGGGGCCAAAGCGGTGGCGTGAGCGGTAGGGTGTTAACCTAGTGCTAACCTAGGATGAACCACGGTTTGATTTCCCCAACATCCTATATGGTTCCCCAAACCTGAAATGGTGTCTGAGCACATAGCCAGAAATAACCCCTGAGTGCCACTGGGCGCAGCCCAAAAATAACAGAACAAAACAAAACAAAACAAAAAAAGAAGTTGGCTCTTTGAAAAGAGAACTCAAATGAATGGTTCTTATAACTAAGAATGGTTCTGATAACTAATGGTTATATAATAGTTTTTTAAAAATATTTTTATTGTGGTCAATGTGACTTACAAGTCTTTAATAATAGTTCTTATAATAAACTAGGCTATCTAATAAACAATGAGAATATAATACTAAGGAGAAAGAGAGGGGAACATTACTAAAAATAATCATTGAGGGGCTGGGAAGGTGGCGCTAGAGGTAAGGTGTCTGCCTTGCAAGCACTAGCGTAGAACGGACCATCCCATATGGTCTCCCCAAGCCAGGAGCGATTTCTGAGCGCATAGCCAGGAGTAACCCCTGAGCGTCAAACGGGTGTGGCCCAAAAACAAAAAAACAAAAAACAAAAAATCATTGAATGATACTTTGAAAGCAATTTAAAGCCCCGAGAGATAGCACAGCGGTGTTTGCCTTGCAAGCAGCCGATCCAGGACCGAAGGTGGTTGGTTCGAATCTCGGTGTCCCATATGGTCCCCCGTGCCTGCAGGAGCTATTTCTGAGCAGACAGCCAGGAGTAACCCCTGAGCACCGCCAGGTGTGGTCAAAAAAATGGCAATTTAAAGGTATAAATGTTTTTATTGAATCACCATGAATTCAGAAATTACAGTAGGTGAGTGATGTTATAGTGGGTTGTCATAAGAATTTAAATAGTTGTTTAATAATCTTCCCTCCACCTCTGTCCCCATTATCTCCTTCAACAGAAATGTTCTTCTAATCCCCATTTAGAAGATTAGTTCAAATGTATTCTGCCCCCTCCACTATTCATAGTCCCATTGTGCATTGTGAACTCACTGATTATACTTTTATGGAAATTGTCTCCTAGTAATAATAGTCTATGGTTTCACGTTAGTAACAAGAAGGCTGAGTCTTTGTCATGTTGTTCTACGAGTCACAAACTCAGAATATTTCTTTTTTGTTTGTTTGTTTTGGGGTCACACCTGGCATTGCTCAGGGGTTACTCCTGGTTCCATGCTCAAAAATCGCTCCTGGCAGGCTCGGGGGACCATATGGGATGCCGAGATTCGAACCAATGACCTTCTGCATGAAAGGCAAACGCCTTACCTCCATGCTATCTCTCTGGCCCCTCTACAAACTCAGAATATTTGATCTCTTTTTTCTTCTGACAAAAGTTTGGCACTTAAAATATTTGGCTCTGTTTCCTAGAAAAGAACATGAACAGTACATTTTATCTCAAGTACATTTATTTGAGCGGGTTGGACTTTCATAAATTATGGATAAATAATGATTAGGTATTCTCACCAAGTAAGTAAAATTTAAATCAGACCTTTCTTTCTGCCTCATTCAAAGACTGATATCTTTGAATAATAATAATAATAATAATAATAATAAGAAGAAGAAGAAGAAGAAGAAGAAGAAGAAGAAGAAGAAGAAGAAGAAGAAGAAGAAGAAGAAGAAGAAAGTGAATAACATTTTAATAAGATATTTTACTGGACGGAGAAAGAATACAGCAGACAGGACATTTGCCTTGCACACAGCTAATTCAAGTTCATCCCTAGTACTCCATTAGGTCTACTGAGCTCACCAGGAGTGATCCTTAGTGCAGAGCCAAGAGTAAGCAACCCCTGAATACCATGAACCCAAAAAGAAAAAAATTTTACAATTGTCACATGGAGAAACATGACATCCCTAGATTTCCAAGATTTCCAAAGTTGAGTATGTCATTCCTCAGTACTTCTCAAACATCCCCCTTATAAAAAATTGTCTGATTATTTGCTAAACACTTTCCTGAATGACTTTAATTTAGAGATCTGGGTGTGGCTCAGATGCTTGTATTTTAGCAAATTCCTGGATTGGGTTATCATCATAAAAGCTGGGCTTGACCTTTGTTTCATTCCTTCTCTTACAGTGGCAGTGGCTGGTATTGACAGCTGTGATTTTGTAGCTGTAGGATGTTGAGTTTATAAGTATGAGGTCTAGTTAGCTAATCATGTTGATTAAATGTTCTATAACATATTGATTGTCTACTTGTTTTTTCTTTTGTTTTGTTTTTGTTTTTGTTTTTTGGTTTTTGGGCCACACCCACTTGACGCTCAGGGATTACTCCTGGCTATGCACTCAGAAATCGCCCCTGGCTTGGGGGGACCATATGGGACACCAGGGGATCGAACTGCAGTCCGTCCTACGCTAGCGAGTCAGACACCTTACCTTTAGCGCCACCTTCCCGGCCCCTGTCTACTTGTTTTGCCTATAACTAAAAGAGAAGTGCCAAAAAAATTCCAGTTATTATCACTGGGATGTCAGAGTCCTTTCCTACAGGGTGGGTTCCAGTAGTGGAACTCCTCACCTGACTTGCACATATTAAGAACCCACATCACAACTCCTGATATGCTTAACAAATTAAAGTTACTCTGTCATGTTGTGAGGACTGGCAGAGAAAACAGAAAGCAGCTTCCAGCTGTTCTCATATTACCTAAGCATCTTTCCCAGATTACCTCAGCATTTACCAGGGGAGTTAACTATACAGACTCATCCCCAGGACAGCAAGAACACTACAAAACCAATGGGGAAAATACCTAGAAGCCCACCAAGCTCAGTGGATGAAACAATATCACCAGAGACATTAAAAAACAATGAATCTCAGATAATGTCTTTAGTGTCACCATGATGAAGATGTTCAATGAATTCAAAGCAATGATAGCAAAGAGGGTCAGCAAGACACACAAGGTATGAGAGTCAAAATGAGAAAAAATTGCTACAGTCAGAAATGACAGAGATAAAAAAGAAATGACAGATATAAAGAACATGGTAAGTTATATATATTATATTATATATAATTATTATATATATTATATATTATATATATTATATATGATATATACAATATATATTATATATATTATATATTATATTATATATTATATATAATAATATATAATATATAATAATATATATATATATATAAAAAACTCAACAGAGGGGTCAGAGCAATAGTACAGCAGTTAGGCGTTTGCCTTTGCATGTGGCCAACATAGATAAGACCCCAGTTTGATTCCTGACATCCCAAATGGTCTCCCGAGCCTGCCAGGAGTGACTTTTTATTTTATTTATTTATTTTTTTTTTTTTGTGGTTTTTGGGTCACACCCGGCAGTGCTCAGAGGTTTTTCCTGGCTCCGTGCTCAGAAATTGCTCCTGGCAGGCACGGGGGACCATATGGGACGCCGGGATTCGAAAAGATGACCTTCTGTATGAAAGGTAAACACCTTACCTCCATGCTATCTCTCCGGCCCCAGGAGTGACTTTTGAGTGCAGAGCCAGGAGGAACCCCTGAGCACCTCCAGGTGTGACCAAAAAAAAAAAAAAAAAACCTCAATAAATGCTCTAAAGAGCAGAACAACAGAAGCTGAGCAAAAGACCAAGGAGCTCCAAGATGAGGAGGAAACTACTAAGAAACAGCAAAAGGTGAAAAATAGTCTGAAAAGAAATGAACAGTATATCAGAGAACTATAAGATGAGTTCAAGAAGAACAATATAAGAATCACCATCAGATACCAAGGGCATTCAGATAGGAAAGGAAGAAGTCAAGCTCTCACTGTTTGCAGATGACATAATAGTATACTTAGAAAATCATAAAGACGGAGCGGGAGAAATAGCACAGCAGTAGGGCGTTTGCCTTTCATGCAGTCGATTCAGGATAGATGATGGTTCGAATCCCAGCATCCCATATGGTCCCCCATGCCTGCCAGTAGCGATCTCTGAATGCAGAGCCAGGAGTTACTTCTGAGCACCGCCGAGAGTGACCCAAGAACTGAAAAAAAGGAAAACCTAAAGACTCAACCCAAACCTCCTGGAAACAATAAATTCATATAGCAAAGTGGCAGGCTACAAAATTAACACACAAAAATTAATGGCCTTCTTATACACAAATAATGACCAAAAAGAAATAAACATTTAAAAAAAATCCCATTCACAATAGCACCACAGAAGTTTAAATACCTTGGAGTCAATTTAACTAAAGAAATGAAGAACCTATACAAAGAAAACTATAAAACATTTTTCAAGAAATTATCACAGAGACTGGTGAGTGCAGTTAGAGAAATAACTACACTAACAACTATCATGACAATGGTAGTGAGTGAGAGAAATAGAATGCCTGTCTTGAAGACAGGAAAGTGAAAAGAGGGAGATTGGGGACATTGGTGGCGGGAATGCTGCACTGGTGAAGGGCGTGTTCCTTTTTATGACTGAAACCCAACTGCAAACATGTTTGTAATCTTGGTGCTTAAATAAAGATATTATTATTTAAAAAAAATAAAAGAAAAGAGGACACAAGGAAGTAGAAACATATATCTTGTTCATGAATTGGGAGGATTAACATAATTAAAATACTAATACTTCCCAAATAATTATACAGGTTAATGCTATCCCTCTAGGATACCCATGACATTCTTCAAAGACGTGAATCAAACACTCCTAAAATTCATTTGGAACAATAAATACAGTGCTTAGGACTCACTACTGGCTCTATGCTCAGGGATCACTACTTGTGGGCTCGGGGATGCTGAGGATTGAACCATGTATGCAAGGACCATCTTCTTTTTTGGTTAGTTTTTTTTTTTTCAGCCACACCCAGTGATGCTCAGGGGTTACTCCTGGCTATGCACTCAGAAATCGCTCCTGGCAGGCACAGGGGACCATATGGGATGTCGGGATTCGAACCACAGTCCTTCTGCATGAAAGGCAAACGCCTTACCTGCATGCTATCTCCCCAGCCCCAGGGGCCATCTTCTTAAAGCTGTTTGATGTTGCCTGAGTTTCCTGAATCTCAGGAGGAAAAACATTTATCCAATTTAGATAATTGTGGTCATTATTTCTTTGAACAGTTTAGTGTCTTTTCTGGCCTCCTTTTCTCTCTATCAGTCATTCTAAGTGCTTGCACTGTAGACTCCTTGAAATTGCTGTAAATCACTAAAGCTGAGCCAGAGAAGTAATCCAGAGGGTAAGGCACTTATAGGGCACCTCACTGGTGTGTAAACCCTGAGCATCACTGGATGTGACCACCTCCGAAATTAAAATTAATAATAATAATGAACGGGGCCGGGCGGTGGCGCTGGAGGTAAGGTGCCTGCCTTACCTGCGCTAGCTTAGGAGACGGACCGCGGTTCGATCCCCCGGCGTCCCATATGGTCCCCCAAGCCAGGAGCGACTTCTGAGCGCATGGCCAGGAGTAACCCCTGAGCGTTACCGGGTGTGGCCCAAAAACCAAAAAATAATAATAATAATAATAATAATAATAATGAACAAATCACTTGCACTGGAGAGATAGTACAGCAGGTAGGACACTTTACCTTGCAAGGAGCTGACCCAGGTTTGATCCCTGGCATCCATATTATCTGAATGATATCTGGAATGATCCCTGAGTGCAGAGCCAGGAGTAAGCTCTTAAGCACTACTGAATGTGAACCAAAAAAACATAAAAATTATAGTAATTGCACTTGAAAACAGGCTTTGTATTTCCATTTATATAGCACTGACAGAGTAGATTGACATCATTCTCTAAAGCTTTAGGATTTTTTAAACAGTAAATTATTTCACTTCAAGTCCCCACCTGCATTCATTTCTACCAAGAAACAGCCTGTCTTTTGGAGCTGTGGTGTGAGTAAAGGACTCCTCCCAAGCTGGTCCCAATGCCAGCTTCTTCCCACAGGAAACTGTGTTGTTGTTGTTGTTGTTGTTGTTGTTTTTGGGGGGTCACACCCGACAGCGCTCAGGGGTTACTCCTGGCTCTATGCTCAGAAATCGCCCCTGGCAGGCTGAGGGGACCATGTGGGATGCCAGGATTCGAACCACCATCCTTCTGCATGAAAGGCAAACGCCTTACCTCCATGCTATCTCTCCGGCCCCACAGGAAACTGTTTTATCTGCTTGCAAAGTTCTGGCTAACCTGATCCCCTTCATCAGTTCTGTGAGTTCAGTTTTTGGGAAATGGCTGTGTCTGCGCCATCATCACTTGCTGCCTCAACTTGCCTTTTTAGGTTGTAAACAAATTTTCTTCATAAATCTTATAAACCAATGATTCCTTCCTCACCTGCCTCAACCTCTACTAGAACTTTTGAATTAGACTTTAGACTTTCACTTAAGTAAGGTGGAGGAGACTGGTTTGAGCTTCTTTTAAGACTACACAAACTGGGCCCGGAGAGATAGCACAGCGGCATTTGCCTTGCAAGCAGCAGATCCAGGACCAAAGGTGGTTGGTTCGAATCCTGGTGTCCCATATGGTCCCCCGTGCCTGCCAGGAGCTATTTCTGAGCAGACAGCCAGGAGTAACCCTTGAGCACCGCTGGGTGTGGCCCAGAAAACCAAAAAAAAAAAAAAAAAGACTACACAAACTTCTCCCTCCTCTCTCTCCCTTCTCTTTCTTCTCTCCCTTCTCTTTCTTCTCTCCCTTCTCTCTCTCTGTCTCTCTCTATCTCTGTCTTTGTCTCTCTCTGTCTCTTTCTGTCTCTCTTTCTCTCTCTGTCTGTCTCTCTCTGTCTCTGTCTCTGTCTCTCTCTGTCTCTCTGTCTCTGTCTCTGTCTGTCTCTGTCTGTCTCTGTCTCTCTCTCTGTCTCTCTCTCTCTGTCTCTCTCTGTCTCTCTCTGTCTCTCTCTCTCTCTCTCTCTCTCTCTCTCTGTCTCTCTCTCTCTCTCTTTCCAGGCCAAGCCAGGACGCTCCCTCCCTACTGCTCTGTCTCTCTTATCACTAGTGGCATTCCTCTCTTTCTTCCAGTTTCCTGGCTTGCAGCCTCTTGGGACTCTTGGCCAGATTTCCTAGCTAAACTTAGTCATTTTGAGCTGATAAAGTGAGAACCAGGCAGCTCTACTTTCCTTGAACACTGAGACCACTATAGAATTAAATTGGCTGCATTTAATTTTGATATTGCTGTATCTCAATGTAGATGACACTGTGGGAGGGGGGTGCACCATATAGTTTCTTTGAGTCTTATGTATAGGACACAGGTACTTCTTATCAATGCAAAGTTGTCCCCTCAGTCACTCGCACTTCCTCCATCCTGCCCCCTAAGAAGATTTTTTTATATAGTCACTGTGAAATTACAAAGTTATTCATGATTTATTCCCTCTACCAATCTCCACCACTCCCATTTGCCCCCCACCCACTAGACTGTTTCTAGGAGAACAATTTTTACATATAAACAATTTTTACAAATTATATATATAAATTATTGCATTTTTTTATTTATTGCTGTTGTTGATAGGGCTTCATACATAACGCTTTATCACCTTTCAACACAGACAACGACAACAAAAATAAACACAACAAGGGGCCGGAGAGATAGCATGGAGGTAAGGCGTTTGCCTTTCATGCAGAAGGTCATTGGTTCGAATCCCAGCATCCCATATGGTCCCCAGAGCCTGCCAGGAGCAATTTCTTTTTTTTTTTTTTTTTTTTTTTGGTTTTTGGGCCACACCCGTTTGACGCTCAGGGGTTACTCCTAGCTATGTGCTCAGAAATCGCCCCTGGCTTGGGGGGACCATATGGGACGCCGGGGGATCGAACCACGGTCCGTTCCTTGGCTAGCGCTTGTAAGGCAGACACCTTACCTCTAGCGCCACCTTCCCGGCCCCTGGAGGAGCAATTTCTGAGCATGGAGCCAGGAGTAACCCCTGAGCACTGCCGGGTGAGACCCAAAAACTACCAAAAAAAAAAACACAACAAACAAAACCAAACAAACAAACAAAAAAAAAAAAAAACAACAGTCATGATGAGTGAAGAATTTTTTTGTTTTTCTCTTTGCTACTTTGTGCAACCAAAATGCTCAGGGCCTTTTCTCCTGTTCTGTGCTCAGCAGTGAGCCATGGAGGTACCTGAGGAAGCTACATGGTGCTGGGATGGAATCAGCATCTGAAGAAACAGGAAAATCAAGCACCTTCCACCCTGTTCTGCCTCTGGGGCCCTGAAGAGGACTTTGATAACTTCTTTTATGAAAGAAAGGCTACTAGAGTCCAGTTCTCAGAAAAAGGATAGCACAGCCATTTGTGGGGTTGTGTTTGTTAATCAATGAAGGCTTCATTAATCACTGGCAGTCATTCAAGTTGCTGTCTTTGAAGGTCATTTAGGAAACCATACCTTAACCACACATCTGAATATACATTAAAATATGATGTAGGGGGGCCCAGAGAGATAGCACAGTGGCGTTTGCCTTGCAAGCAGCTGATCCAGGACCTAAGGTGGTTGGTTCGAATCCCGGTGTCCCATATGGTTCCCCGTGCCTGCCAGGAGCTATTTCTGAGCAGATAGCCAGGAGTAAACCCTGAGCACCACCAGGTGTGGCCCAAACCACCCCCCCCAAAAAAAAGAAAAGAAAAGAAAAATTTTATACCCGAGTTTAATAGCACCAAGACAGCATATTAACTTGATCATTAAAAAAACATGTGTATCTTTTAAAAAAATGAATTCGGGGCCGAGATATAGCATGGAGGTAAGGCATTTGCCTTTCATGCAGGTCAGTGGTTCGAATTCCGGCATCCCATATGGTCCCCTGAGCCGGCCAGGAGCAATTTCTGAGCATAGAGCCAGGAGTAACCTCTGAGCGCTTCTGGGTGGTCACCAAAAACAAAAACAAACAAACAAACAAAATGGATTCAAGTAATCAAGCTCCCCAGTTTCTTGTATCCATGGTACCCATAATGAGAAGATGATAGATGTAGAGGGTTGAGTGGAGAAAGTATCTAGAGAATGAGATAATCGACTGGAACAGAGATGACCATCTTAATCTTAATTTGTTAAGAGAACAATCTTTTTTTTTTTTTTTTGGTTTTTTTTTGGGCCACACCCATTTGACGCTCAGGGGTTACTCCTGGCTATGTGCTCAGAAATCGCCCCTGGCTTGGGGGGACCATATGGGTCGCCGGGGGATCGAACCGCGGAACCGCGGTCCTTCCTTGGCTAGCGCTTGCAAGGCAGACACCTTACCTCCAGCGCCACCTACCCGGCCCCAAGAGAACAATCTTAACAAATCTTAATTAAGATAACAATCTTGGGGCCGAAGAGATAGCATGGAGGTAGGGCTTTTGCCTTGCATGCAGAATGACAGTGGTTTGAATCCCAGCATCCCATATGGTCCCCCGAGCCTGCCAGGAACAATTTCTGAGTGAAGAGCTGGGAATAATCCATGAGTGCTGCCCGGATGTGACCCAAAAACCAAAAAAAAAAAAACAAAAAAAAAAAAAAAAAAAACCAAAAAAACAAAATTTTAATTATAGTATTATATTAGTTAAATATTATATCAGGGGCCAGAGTGATAGAACAGCGGCAACATTTGCCTTGCATGCAGCTGACCCAGGACAAACCCATGTTCAATTCCTGGCATCCCATATGGTTCACCGAGCCTGCCAGGAGCAATTTCTTTGTGTGTGTGTGTGTGTGTGTGTGTGTGTGTGTGTGTGTGTGTGTGTGTGGTTTTTGGGTCACACCCAGCAGTGCTCAGGGGCTACTCCTGGCTCCATGCTCAGAAATTGTTCCTGGCAGGCACAGGGGACCATATGGGACGCCGGGATTCGAACCGATGACCTTCTGCATGAAAGGCAAACGCCTTACTTCCATGCTATCTCTCTGGCCCCAGGAGCAATTTCTGATCTCAGAGCCAGGAGTAACCCCTGAGTGTCACTGGGTGTAGCCCAAGAACATAAATAAATAAATAAATAAATAAATAAATAAATAAATAAATAAATAAATAAATAAAATTCTAAAAATATATGTATGTTTCAGGCTTCTAGCACAGTAATGTGAAGGTCTGATTTTAATTTTCTAGTTTTTTATTACTCAGTTTTGATGAGTGCTTTCGTTGAGAAGAGCCAACTGGAAGAAAGCATCATCTCCGCTTATAAAATTACATATTCATTTATGGGTCTTATGCAGCAATTACACATAAGATTTTTGTTAAAATTCAATTGACAAATTTAAATGCTTTTTAATAGCCACTAGTTGTTGCTTACCACTCAAAGGATATTCTGTTTTTATGGGTTTGATAAATGGTCTAGCAGCCTAAAAATTTAATCTTTAATTTAATTTTAAGCCACATAAAAATTTCTATTTCCTTTTCAAGTAGGAAACTAAAAGGAAATTTTAAAGTGACACACACCATTTCTATTTTTTTTTTTTTTTTGGTTTTGGTTTTTGGGTCACACCCAGTGACACTCAGGGGTTACTCCTGGCTATGTGCTCAGAATTCGCTCCTGACTTAGGGGACCATATGGGATGCTGGGATATTGAACCATGGTTCGTCTTTGGTTAGCATATGCAAGGCAAACACCCTACCACTTGCGACACTGTTCTGGCCCCTATCAATTTTATTTTTAATACATAGTATAAATCATTCGTAATATCTAATTTTTAAATAGTTTGTCTAAAATGTCTTTTCTAAAAGTACAAATTAGCATACTAGTGTTAAAACATCTGTTATCTAGTATCTCTGAAAACTTGTAAAGTTATAAAATCTTAGCTAATTTGAAACTCAGACTTTTTTATTGTTTTGTTTATGTTTTGGGACCACACCCAGCAGTGCTCAGGAGTTAATCTTGGCTCTGCACTCAGAAATCATTCCTGGCAAGCTCTAGGGAAGATACAGTATACCAAGGATAAAACCCAGGTCAGCCATGAGCAAGGCAAACGCTCTACCCACTATGCTATTGCTCTGACCCCAGAAACTCAGTCTTTTTTGTTTTGTTTTGTTTTTGGGTCACACCCGGCGGTTCTCAGGGGTTACTCCTGGCTGTCTGCTCAGAAATAGCTCCTGGCAGGCATGGGGACCATATGGGACACCGGGATTCGAACCAACCACCTTTGGTCCTGGATCGGCTGCTGCTTACAAGGCAAACGCCACTGTGCTATCTCTCCGGGCCCAAACTCAGTCTTTTTTAATGTAAGAAAATTATATAAATAGGGCTGGAGAGAGAGTGCAGAGATAGGGCACTTGCCTTGTATGCAGCATACCCAGGTTCAATCCCTGACATCCCATGTTGTCTCCTGAGCCCTTCCAGGAGTAATCCCTGAGTACAGAGCCCTGAGCGCCACTAGGGGGTTGCCCCAAAACCAAAATATATATAATAAAATAAAAAAGAAGGAAATCATATAAGTATTACTCAGGCCCAGTAACAATGTAATTTTATTTCTAGCACTAAATATGCTCCCCGCAAGCACACCAGAAGTGAGCACAAAGCCAGGAGTGAGTTCTGAACACAGACCTATATGAAGAAAACATTATGACTCATCTTAAAGTTCAAGAGCTCAGTTTAAAGACTTGCCTATTGGAACAAGTGTGCATCAAGATAGTTCATACGATTTTCATAGATATTCAAAAGATTTTCATGCTTCATTGTATTACACATTATCAGACAGCACTGGAGAGAGAGCTTGGTAGGCTGAGCTCCTGCTTTGCATACAAGAGATCCAGCTCCTCTCACCCCTAGACTGCTTCTAGGAGAGGTGGTTTGTTTTGTTTTCATTTCTGCCCTGTAGTTTTCAGGACTGTTGCTGACAGGGTTTCATTCATGACACTTTCCTACCTTTGAGCACCGCCTCCTCCTCCGGTTTGATCGTTTCCCTCCACCATAAACATTGCCCCCCTTCCTGTCCTGTTCCCCCCTAAGTGGAGAACCTAGTTCCTACTAAAGACCAATCCTTATGTCCTTTGTTTCCATTGTCTTTGGGAGTTATTATTCCAACATTGTCTCTTTATATACCACATATGAGAGATCATTCTGTTTGAGTCTCTCTCCCTCTGACCAACTTCACTCTGCATGAGCCTCTCCAGGTCCTGCCATGCACCCAATTGCATTTATTGAAGTCTCATATGAAACCCATCCCCTCACTTTCTTCATTGTGCCTCCAAGGACAGTGCTGAGAGGGGAAGGTCTCTTCAATGACCCAAATAGGGTCATGTTTGATGACACAGGGTCTGTGATGACATCCCGAGCTCAGAGAATTCGGGAAGACAATGTGGGCAGAGAAATAGAACTCAACAAAAATTTTCAGAGCATGTGGCGAAGAGAGTGAGGTGATTTGCCAATTTGTTAACTGGGCCCTGAACCTGCCTAGGCCCCTCCAGGGCTCTGGGTCTTCCTTACAGCTAGTCTGAGCAGGGGCTCAAGACTTAAATTATCCTCCAGAGTCCATCTTCTTTCTCAAAGACAGAATCTTATTTTGTGTAGCTAATACACACTGCTGTATATTTAGTATAAATAGATTCAAGTGTCTAAAACATATAATAGATAACACTACTCCTTCCATTTGCAGAGCCAGTGGTATTGGGCCACACCTGAAAGTGTTCAGGACTATTTCTGGCTCTGTTCTCAGGAGTCATCCCTGGTGGTGTTCAGCTGTGGTGCAAGGGATTCAAACCAAAGAAGAGCTGCATGCAAGACAAGTAAGTGCCTTCCTTCCTGAGCTATCTCTCTGCACCCCCACCTTGTATCCATTTCTTGGTGAAGGGAATCAACTGCAAACCAGGGATGTATGCAGGTGAAGCCCAGTCCAGTCTTGGGAACATAGGGACTATCACTGTCCTGCCCTTTTGGAAACAGGGTTTGGCCACTGACTCTCCAAGAACATGAAGCATTTTCTAAAAGAAATAAATACAGTAAGTTTGTAAAGATTTTCCAAGGGGAAAATCTAAGGCAAAAAATATCTGTTTCAGGGCCGGAGAGATAGCACAGCTGTAAGGCGTTTGCCTTGCATGCAGAAGGACGTTGGTTCGAATCCCGACATCCCATATGGTCCCCTGAGCCTGCCGGGGGCAATTTTTGAGCGTAGAGCCAGGAGTAACCCCTGAGTGCTGCTGGGTGTGGTCCAAAAACAAAAAACAAAACAACAACAACAACAACAACAACAAAAATCTGTTTCTGGTTGAGGAATTTCCAAATGATAGCCCTTCTCTTGAAAGAGACAAGGGTTTTCCTTTCTGTTCTCCACCCCCACATCCAGCTTGTCACAGGCCCCACCCCACATGGGTCAGAGCTCCAGGTATCCCCTTGGGGTCCCTCATTATTCTTTCAGCTCCAATTTTAGCACCCAGTCTGATCTAGGGGCTACAGGCATAACACCTTATCCAAAAAAAAAAAAAAAAAAAAAAAAGGGCATAAGGGGCTGGAGCAATAGCACAGTGGGTTGCCAATCAGAGATTGCCCCCTGCCATCCCATTTGGTCCTCCGAGCCTACTTGGAGTGATTTCTGAGTTCAGAGCCAGGATTAACCCATGAATGCTGCACTAAAACCAAAATAAAATAAATAAATCAAATGAAATAATTCACATGACTATACTGACTATACAGACACCAAGAAAGGAACTAGGTTGTTTTCCCCAGGTAAGCAGGAACTACTGGAAAGGCAGCCACTGCCGGCACACAACCTTCATCTCGTACAGCACTGCTGAAGGAAGGAGCCAGCTTTAATTAATAGCTAACTGTGCTGCACTGGAGATGCCCTTTCCACTGGGGGTGGAATTTTCCATTTCACCTGCTGTCAATGTTTCGTGTCAAATAAGTTCTCAGTGGAGCTGGCATGTCCTGTCTGACGGGCAATGATGAAGAAAAGAAGGTGCTAAGAAATCTAGAGGGCACACGGTTCCCTTATCTATGGTGCCACCTCCCAGTTTAATCAGTCACTAAAAAAACATAGCAGCAAATGCCAGGATACTGATGTCATCTTTGAAATTCAGAATTTAAGAAAGGTAGAGCAGAAAGGCTAGGAGAGGTTTCAGTGGCTAAAGTGCTGATCTCGCAAGCATGAGGCCCTGAGTTCAATCCACTGTGCCTCCTCATGTGTCAGGAACAATTCCACCAGTTTTGATCCTCGCACCCAGCAGAAATTTAGAGGTGCTTCTGCTATTGCTATTACTACTAGTAATAACACTAATATTGCATTACTATTAATAATGTTCTCTTAGCTTCAAAAAATAACAGCAAAAGCAATCATAAAACAGGGCTAGAGAGAGCAATAAGCAAGGGTAAGGCACTTGCTTTGAATGCAGCAAACCCAACACTGTCATATGGACATCTCCCCCCAAAGACCACCAAGAGCAAGCCCTGAGCACAGAGCACAGAGTAAGTCCTTAACACTGCTGTCCTGAGCACAGACCAAAGAACAACCAAACATGATCAAATTCTGGCATATGTAAGAACCTTTTTAAATGTTATTTGGAGCCTGCACATAGGATCCAGGAAAGATTTCTGAGATCTTTGCTGTGCACACAGTGAGGACAAATATACTAGTAAAATTTATAAAATGCATTTATCAGTTTTCCAATCCAAATCCAGAGTATCAGAGTATCTAAGGCAGGGGTCTCAAACTCAATTTACCTGGGGGCCGCAGGAGGCAAAGTCAGGGTGAGGCAGGGCCGAATAAGGGATTTCACTTAACGAATATTCACAATAAAAAAAAATCGCATTAGTAAGAAAAAAATCGCATTAAACATTTGCATACCCTGAACGGAACTGCTTGAGGTATGCGAATGTTTAATGTGATTTTTTTCTTACTAATGCGATTTTTATTGCGATTATTCGGTAAGCAAATAATCGCGAATACTGTAATATTTGAAGGCCGGCCTCGGGCCACAAAATGTTGTTCGGAGGGCCACAAACGGCCCGCGGGCCGCAAGTTTGAGACCCCTGGTCTAAGGTTTACAAGTTCTAACATATAGTTAATATTAATAGAAACAATAAGGGAAATATATCTATATGCAAAAAAAAGTAGTGTAAGGTGCTTATCTTTACTTTGTTTGGGGACCACACCCAGCAGTGCTCAGGGATTACTCCTGGCTCTGGTGGGAATTTTTCCTGGTGGGATTTTGGGACCATATGGAACACTGGTAATAGAACACAAATCCACTGGGTACAAAGCAGTGCCTTCTTCACTACACTATCTCTCCATCCTCTCTTACCTTTTTCTGTATGCAGATATATTTTCCTAAGGAAGTAGATGCATTTTGTCCAGGAGAAAAAGAAGCAATTTGAAGCTGGAGAGATAGTACATTTGTTTTTGTTTTGTTTGTGGGCAAAAGAGAGAGGGAAAGAGAGGGAGGAAAGCTAAGTGCAGGAAGTTTTGCTAGGAGAGTCTCTTCAACAAGTGGTGCAAGGCAGCCAGGGTCTCCTGCCAGACACTGTGTCACCTTATTCACAAAGGTTAGTCTAAGATCAAAGACCCCCATTTCAAACCTATGTCTGTTAAATGCATCAAGGAAAACATAGGCAGAACTCTATGTGATATCAGAAGAGGCTTCAATAAGATGAAGTCACTGGCAAACACAACGGAAATAAATAGAAACAAATTAAAAATTGGGACTACATCAGACTAGTGCACTTTATTTTTTTGTTTTGTTTTGTTTTGCCTTGCTTCTGGCCCACACCCAGCAGTACTCAGGGGTTACTCTTGGCTCTGCACTAAGGAATCACTCCTGGCAGTGCTCAAGAACCATATGCCAGAAATGCCAGGGATAGAACCCAGGCCAACTGCCTACAAGGCAAGCACTCACTCTGCTGTACTATTACTCAAGCAACAAGCAGAAAGCTTTGCACTGTAAAGAAATGAGATCTAAAACCAAGACACTAGGCTGAATGGGAGGAATATTTGCACATCTAGCATAGGACAAAGGGCTAATCCCTAAGATATTTAAAACATTCACAAAGTGCACAAAGTGCAACAATGAACAACGCCATCAAAGAATGAGGAGAGGAGCTGAAGACTTGCCTCAAAGGATACACAGGGATGGCCAACAGGCATGTGGAAAAGTGCTCAGCATCACAGATTGCCAAGGAAATGCAGCTTAAAAGGGCAATGATAGAACACACCAAGAAACTGGTCTTAATCAAAACTCCCAGATAGGGGTCAGCGAGATAGCACAGTGCACAGTTGGAAGGTGTTGGCCTTATACATGGCAACCCTGTTTTGATTCCTCAGCATCCATATGGTCCCCTAGCACTGCCAAGAATAATTTCTGAGTGAAGAGCCAGGAGTAACCTCTGAGCACCACCAGGTCCGGCCCCAAACCCAAAACCAACCAAGCAAAACTAAAAAAAAAAAACTTCAAAAACAGCCAGTGATGGCGGGATGTGGGAAAAAGGATTCTCAGTCACTATCAGCAGTTCAGTCTTTGTAGGAAAAATAGTGTGGAACCATGTCAGAAAATTAAAAATAATAGAATGCAGACAAGACACTTGCCTTGCACAGGTCCAACATGGTTTTAATTTCCTGAATCAGTGACTCCTGAACACAGAGTCAGCAGTAAGCAAGCCCCGAGTACAGCTGTGTGTGGCACCAAAACTAAAAAACAAACAAAATTAAAGAAAGTTAGGGGACAGAGAGGCTCTAAAGGAAATGAACCCTGAGGTATTGCCAACAGAGCAAAGAACTGAGCTGCAAAACTGGGGGTGTGGGTGGAGCAGGGGAACAGAGTTGGGACCTGGGGCAGTGAGGATGAAGGGGCAGTGGATGAGATGCCATAGTATATTACTATAAGCATAAAGTGTCATTTTAGTCCTATTATAAACCATAATTACACAATGACAGTGTTTTTTCAGGACTGGGTGATAGTCCCATGGCTTGGTACAAATATGGCAAGCTCTGCCCTGATTCAAGTCACCACCTTCGGGATTCAAGCTGTCTCTCATGACAAGTTTCTGTGCCCCTGGATTGAAACTACAATGGGCCCATGATCAAAAGGCTTCCCTGTGGATCTTGGAGACTCTCCTGAGATAACGGCTCCCTTAAAACCCTCTGTAGCCTCCCTCGGCCAAAGGTGTTCTAGGTCACAGGAAGCCCCTTGATTGTCTTTCAGAAAAGCCAGGAAGCATCTGTGTGTGGCCAACATCACCTGCTTCTCTTGGGCTGACACACCCAGAGAAGTTAAAAATCGGTTACATAAGATATTAAGCAAGACACTTGGCTCAAATGGCAACTCCTTCCATTTGGGAAAAACCAAAAAGGGTCTTTCTTTATTTTTTTGGTTGGGTTGTCATGGCTTTTATTTTATTTTGTGCTTTATTTATTTAGACTTGGAGCCTGAATGATAGTACAGTTGGCATGGTATTTGCCTCCAATAGGGCTGACTCAGGTTCAATCCCCAGCATCTTATATGATATTCTTAGCCCACTGGAGAGATTCCTGAGTGCAGAGCCAGAACTCAGTCCTGAACACTGGCAGGGTTCAGGTGTGGCCCCCCAAAATTCTAACACAGATAGGCTGGGAAATTCTCCATGTTCATAACAGTCCCTCACCAGAGACATCACCCTAGAGACTAGGCTCTCATGTGTCTGAAGGTTGAAGAAGACTTAAAATAAGAACAAGAACAGGGGCCGGAGAGATAGCATGGAGGTAAGGCATTTGCCTTGCATGTAGGACGGTGGTTTGAATCCTGGCATCCCATCTGGTCCTCTAGCCTGCCAGGAGTAACCCCTGAGTGCTGCGAGTGTGACCCAAATAAATAAATAAATAAATAAATAAATAAAATAAGGACAGGCCTCATTCCTGGGCACCCAGGACATCAGAGGCACTGCAGCAAGGCAGTGTACCCCTGTGACCTCATAATCAAAGTCACCTGGCCTACTGCACCAGCGTAGTGCTTTTTTTTTTTTTTTTTTTTTTTTTTTAAACAAGGGAACCTATTGATCACAAACCAGCTCTGGAACATTCCTGATGATGCTGCCCTCTGCAGGCTGGGTTGGGTCTGAAGGAAGGGCTGGGCCCAGGTCAGGCTGCCAAAGTATTGGCAGTTGGGAAGGCATTGATTGACATAGTGAAGGAATATTGACTAGTGGGAGAAACACCCTTATTAACTCTAATTAAACACTGACTGAATAGACTATTCCTTTTTTTGTTTGTTTGTTTTTTGGGTCACACCTGGCAGCGCTCAGAGGTTACTCTACGCTCAGAAATCGCTCCTGGCAGGCTCGGGGGACCATATGGGATGCCGGGATTCAAACCACCGACCTTCTGCATGCAAGGCAAATGCCTTACCTCCATGCTATATCTCTCCGGCCCCTGCATAGAGTATTCTATATTTGCAATATAAACATTGTCTATGCTCATCTTCCTCCCAAATGATACTGGTATTCTATTATCTATTTCATGGAAGGAACCTGAGGTTTAATCATCAGGACTTGCCTAGGAGGAGAGCACAGCAGGCAGGGGTTTGCCTTATATGTGGTCAATCCGGGTTAGATCACTAGCATCACATAAGGTCCCTCAAGCACCACCAAAAGTAATCCTAAGCAGGGGCTTCTTCCACCCTGAACATTTGTCATGGGGTCTTGACTTAGACCTCAATTGATCAGACATCAACCATCTTACCTCAAACCCCAAATCTCAACCTTAGATCTGGCACAGTTCCCTGACCAGGTATCAAACTCCCCTCAGGGAAGGCCCTAATACCACTCCGGCATCAACTTGCTCCAGAGTAGTTCAGATGACACCCTAATGACGAGGAAACAGCAACAATCTGATCTAAGGGCAGGTTGCCCTTTCTCACCACCTAAAAGTGATATGAAATCAGAAGACTGTCCATTCTAGGATCTATGTAAAAACCAAGATCTCTAATTACAGAAGACTGACTTTGACAACCACAACTGAACAGAACGTTTCCTGTGAATATAAAAAAAGACCTTGGGATTTGGCAACTAACATGCCTGGAGCCCATAGTCAGACTCATGACAGTATGCTTCAAGAGTGGAGACACCCTGTATCTCTTAGGGCAAAGGAACTTTCTAATTTCCCTGTTTACTGCATCTATGAAAAAAAAAATCAACCAAACAAAGGAACAAACAAAAACAGCCACATCTTGCCCTATTTTTTCTTTTTTTATTCCTCTTAATTTTATTTATAGCTTCTAGATAGGATCTCCCACCTTTTTTACAGAAGCACAGAACATGAATCATCTTGTTCTTCCTACAAATTGAGAAAAGAAAATAGGAGCCGGAGAGATAGCATGGAGGTAAGGCGTTTTTGCCTTGCATGCAGAAGAATGGTGGTTTGAATCCCGGCATCCCATATGGTCCCCCAAGCCTGCCAGGAGCAATTTCTGAGCATAGAGCCAGGAGTAACCCCTGAGTGCTGCTGGGTGTGACCCAAAAACCAAGCAAAAAAAAGAAAGAAAGAAAGAAAGAAAGAAAGAAAGAAAGAAAGAAAGAAAGAAAGAAAGAAAGAAAGAAAGAAAGAAAGAAAGAAAGAAAGAAAGAAAGAAAGAAAGAAAGAAAGAAAGAAAGAAAGAAAGAAAGAGAAAAAGAAAGAAAGAAAGAAAGAAAGAAAGAAAGAAAGAAAGAAAGAAAGAAAGAAAGAAAGAAAGAAAGAAAGAAAGAAAGAAAGAAAGAAAGAAAGAAAGGAAGAAAGAAAGAAAGAAGGAAGGAAAGAAAGAAAGAAAGAAAGAAGAAAGAAAGAAAGAAAGAAAGAAAGAGAAAAAGAAAAAGAAAAGAAAAGAAAAAGTGTATGGGACTCAAGGGTCAAGCAGTCTCAGGAGCATTGAGTGAAAATCAAAAATGGTCAGATCTAAATACTCAAACTAAAGTCAATGACAATAGAATCAAGAGACCCAAAATATAACAAGTTACACACAAAAATGGACCTGTCGATCGAAAGAAAAAAAAAAATGGACCTGTCAGGCCAGAGTGATAGCACAGCAGTAGGGAATTTGCCTTGCATGCTGCCAACCTGGATGGACCCGGGCTCAATCCCCAGCGTCCCATATAGTTCCCCATGCCTGCCAGGAGCAATTTTTGAGTGCAGAGCCAGGAGTAAACCCTGATTGCTGCCAGGTATCGAAAAAAAAAAAAAAAGGACCTGTCACACTAGCAGTCCAGGGGCTAAGGATGGAGGTATGAGATGCATGCTGGGAACTATGGTAGAGGGAGGTCAACAGTGGTGGTGAGAATGGCTCTAATTCATTGTCATTATGTGCCTGAAATACAACTTTGAAACACTTGTAATTCACATTGGTCTCAAAAAAATTTTTTTTCTTTTTAAAAGTAATCCTAAGCAGAACCAGGAGTAAGTCCTGACTACCAACAGATATGGTTCAAAAAAACCATAAAAACCATAAAAAAGGACATGCCCAGAAGTATGTCCTTCTCATTGTAGTACAAGTAGAGATGGTATGGAATACTAATAATAATTCTAAATTACATTAATAATGTTCTTTTAGCTTCAAAAACTAACAACGAGAACCATCATAAAATATGGCCAGAGAGAGCAATGAACAGGGGTAAGGCACTTGCCTTGAATGCAGCAAACCCACACTGTCATATGGACATCTCCTCCCAGAGACCACAGTCACATGGTGAAGGACTCCCAAATCAGAGACCCAAGGAGACAGGGAAGAAAATGGTGAAAGCCTGAGACATAGAAAAGTGTAAGATCTAAAGGAAAAGCACCAGGGTAAGACAGTTGCTTTGCACATGACCAGGTTCAATTCCTGGCACTGCATGTATTCCCCCAAGCACCCTCATAAAAGATTCCTGAGAACAGAGCCAGGAATAAATCCTAAGCACCACCAGCTGTGAAGAAGGAAGAAAGGGAGGGAGGGAGAAATAAATGAACGAACAAAGAAAAAAGAAAAGGACCAGGGGCCGGGCGGTGGCGCTAAAGGTAAGGTGCCTGCCTTGTCTGCGCTAGCCTTGGACGGACCGCGGTTCGATTCCCCGGTGTCCCATATGGTCCCCCAAGCCAGGAGCAACTTCTGAGCGCATAGCCAGGAGTAACCCCTGAGCGTTACCGGGTGTGGCCCAAAAACAAAAAAAAAAAAAAAAAAAGGACCAAAGGAAGAAAGAAAGAAAAAAGAAAGGAATGAAGCAAGGAAAGAAGCAAGGAAGAGAGGAAGGAGGGCAGAAATGAAGAAAGAAAGGAAGAGAGGGACCGGAGAGATAGCATGGAGGTAAGGCATTTGCCTTGCATGCTGAAAGATGATGGTTCGAATCCTGGCATCCCACATGGTCCCCCGAGCCTGCCAGGAGCGATTTCTGAACATAGAGCCAGGAGTGACCCCTGAGCATTGCCGGGTGTGACCCAAAAACCAAAAACGAAAGGAAGGGAGGAAGGCTTCCTAGAGTGTTTTTTGGGAATTTACTTGAAGGAGGAGTGGAAGGGAGGGAGGAAACACTTCCTAGAGTGTTTCCCAGGAACTACACCTGAGGGAGTGTGATGAGGGGAGGGATGTAGTTTCCAGATGAGAGCTTAAACCTCAGGAGGGGAGGATTTTAACGCAGAGCCAAGAAACCAAAGAAGAAACTGGCCCATGATCAGAAATTTAAAAAAAAAAAAAAAATTACACACAGACAGGCAGAGCAGAACCTTTCCAAGAGGCCATCTTCCTGGCAGAAAAATGGCCCAGTTCCTCCATCAAGCTCCAAAGAAAAAACAACCACTGATACTTCGCAGATAGTCTGGTCTGGGCTGAACCTTCTGTGGCCTTTCAGAATGGGTGAGGGAAGACTCCAAATTTCTGCATGAACTTCTGCAGCCCAGTACCACACCCTCTACCCTCCAACAAAAAACATCCCAGCTCTGTAACTTAACCTTATAAAACATCCAAACTTGTTTTAGATCTATAAATCCCAAACTGCAAGGCTGTTCTCGTACACACTATTTATTTTTGTTTGTTTGGGTCACACCGGCAACACTGAGGGGTTACTCCTGGCTCTACACTCAGAAATCACTCCTGGCAGGCTCAGGGGACCATATGGGATGCTGGGATTCGAACCACCATTCTTCTGCATGCAAGGCAAATGCCCTACCTCTATGCTATCTCTTCGGCCCTTGTACATACCATTTTATCACTGTGTCAGACCAGTATATCACAGGAAACCTATTGGGAAAGATCCATAGAAACTGATCTTTGCTGATTTAAGTTTAGATAATTCCATTTACTTTGTGTTGTAATGAATAATATGCAGCAAATTTATTTGTGCCTGCATGGAGACAGGTTATGTTGATGGATGGGATTTTGGGGATACTGGTGAAGTGAAGATCACAATTGTTGTGGGATTGGTGTTTGAACACTTAATGCCTGAAATAACTGTATTATAAACAACTTGGTAAATCATAGTCCTATAATAAAAATTAGAAAAAAGATAGAACCTTCACAGAATCATTTTAATGCTGATCCTTTCAAGATAAAAGCTGGTTAATCCAGAGCCCAGAGAGATAGCATGGAGGTAGGACATTTTCAAATCCCAGCATCCCATATGATCCCCGGAGCTTGCCAGGGGGATTTCTGAATATAGAGTCAAGAGTAACCCCTGAGCACCACCGGATGTGACCCCCCCAAAAAAAACTTGGTTAATCCAGGTCCACAAACACCCACTTTGTATGCAGGAGACCCCATATTCAGTCCCTACTATTGTATGGCCCTCCACAAGTACCCAAGATGTGGCCTCAAAGTCAAATAAAGGAAAGTTATTAAAAAAAAAAAAAACACCTTACCATATATATATATATATATATATATATATATATATATATATATATATATATATATCAGTCTTTTTTTGGCATTCCTAAGCCACCGCCCCAAAGGCTTAGGCCAACACTAGAGCAAATTGTTGCCTCATCTAGCATGTGATTCCACAATTGTGCTGCAGTGAAGGGCTGAGTAAAAGTGGTGGGCCCTGGGCAACAGTTAAGACCCAGACAAGAATGTCTAGTGGCCCAGGCTCAGGTTTGCAACTGTTCCACTAAGTGGGGCCACCCCACCTCATAGCTACTGTGACTTAAGCTGCCCACCTACCCTATCAAAGCCTCAGGTGAGAAAAGCAGCTTGCCTCCAGACCCCACAGTCCAGAACCTTACTGAAAATGTGTTTCTTCTTGGAAAGTGGCCCTTCTTGGGATGCCAGAGCAATAATACAGCAGGAAGAGTGGGAGAGTGTTTGCCTTGCCTGTGGCCCACTGGTGTTTGATTCCTGGCATCTCATAAGGTCCTGAGTCCAGAGCCAGGTGTAACACAAAAAGTGGCCCATCAAAGTCAGGGCCAGGGAAAACCAGGCTTATTTCCTTCCTGTCTCAAATAGGCCTACTTGAGTATTTCAGGGAATATATAGTTGCATATTTTCCGTGAGGGGTTACATATGCAAGAAATGCAAGGTTGGATGCAGAATAATAATCAATGGCTGGAGAACAGATTATTTTTTCCTTTCTTTAATCCTTCCAGACACACCTCCATCTCAAAGAAGTTCCCCCTGCCTAAAAGACCTAAGAATCACAGAGTCAAAGAAAATTTAGGATACAAAATTAAAAAATAAACAAACAGAAATCCTTAGATACCGACTTTAGAAGAAAACAAACAAAAAACGTAGAAAACATGCACCGCAGCTTTCTTGAATGCTAAACAAAGTCCCGAGTAATCAAATATTGGGTGAAGAAGTCCGTTGATCTTTTCACTTCCAATAAAATGTTTACAGCCTAACAGAGCTAACAGGTGAGTTAGAAGGGAAAGTGTTGAAACAAAACAACGTTCACCTAACTGGAAGCCTCCACAACCGCAGAGAAGTGAACGTGGCTACAATAGGTTTCCTCTGCTTTTTGCTACCAAAGAAGCAAAACAAAACAAAAAAACAAACAAAAAAAAACAAAAAACAAAAAAAAACCCAACCATCACTTAAGTTGATTTCTGCTTTAAAAAGTTTCAATCAACTGATCAGTTGCCCCAAGAGAACCAAAAGGGGTAGGATCTCAGAGGAGATGCAGACGCAGCCTTTCCCGTGTCAAAAATCCAAGCTGGGGGGGCCGGAGAGATAGCATGGAGGAAAGGCGTTTGCCTTTCATGCAGGAGGTCATCGGTTCGAATCCAGGCATCCCATATGGTCCTCCGTGCCTGCTAGGAGCAACTTCTGAGCCTGGAGCCAGGAATAACCCCTGAGCACTGCCGGGTATGACCCAAAAACCACACACACACACACACACACACACACACACACACACACACACACACACACACACACACACAAAATCCGAGTTGGGGTGGCAGGGATGCATTGCATACCCCCTAAGCTTCCTAGATTCCGTTGCTGCTCAATCTTTTTAGATGTTAATTTTCTGATTCACTTCGAGGCTTTGCAAAGAAAGAGGCTTTTCAAAAGCACCCAGTGAGTTTTGAAGGCCTGCAAGCTGATTCAAGTCCAGAAACAAGCTGCAAAACTGGTTTGGCTTGGAACTGAAACCAGGAGTCGGAGAAAGTGTTTGCAATTTGGGGGGAGGGAGGTGTCGCTTCCAGAGGGGAAGCTCCCCGAAGGCCCCTTTGCCAGTTGAGCTCAGGAAGACCGCACCTCCCCCCCTACACCCCAGAACTGGATCCCAGGCAGTCAGAAAGCAGCTCCACAAAACCCCTTTATGTTTGAGCCTTTGGGGTTCCTAGCCACCGAGTGCCCTGCTAGAAGTTCAGGAGTTAACTTTGGTTGCAGAATTGCTTTCCGAAGCCTCGTCCAAGACTCAGAACGTTGCATGTCTTTTACGCCTTCCTGTCATCCTTTCTTTCTGTTCTCAAGATTTACGTGTTATTTTACAAGTATTTGCTGGTGAGGCGTGGCCAATCCGAGGGAGACCAGTTTCTCCAGGAAGTGGCACAGGAGGTGGGTGGGGCTGGGGGGTCCCTGCAGGAGGTGGGGTTATTTTCAGAGAGGAGCTAAGGGTTGGGGTGTATTCCCGCAGAACCCACCACCACACCCCAGTGCCCATGGCAACTTGAAAAGCAGGGTGAATAGGATGCAATGGGCTCCTTCTTACGCCTTGTTCAAGTACTGGAATATTTCAGACCTACCCAAAGGTCTAGTCAGAATGCCCTGAAGTCACTACCTCCCAGGGAATTAAAGAAAAGAAAACATGGCAAGCCCTAACTCTCATCTCATTTTTCCCTCCTTCCCTGTGAGAAATACTACCATTCAGTAGGTGCCTTTATTTGGGGGAGCATCTTTGACTAACCCTAGGAAAGGGGCCTGCATACCTAGTAACCAGCAAAAAAAAAAAAAAAGGCAGCCACACCAGTGACTTGAGCCTGCTCTTGTCCACCTGCCCTTAAGGAAAAGCCCTGTAAAGGACTCCTAGTGGCCAGTCACCTGCCTGGCTTTGGCCAGCTGACCTTCCCCTGGAACGGAAGACTTAGAGCTTCCTTAAAAGGAAATAATCAGCCTCCTGGCCAATCACGCTGTTCACAATTCTCTATAAAACTTGTTCTTGTCCAAAACCCTTTGTGTATACTGCCGGTGAGTAAGCGGTAGCCCTCCCCCATATCCTTGGATTGTTTCCCTATGAATCAAGGCCTTCTTTTTTTTTTTCATGCATATGTTACTATGTATAATTTGAGTACTGTTTGGTACATTTGAAAGCTTCATAAGCATGTGATACTGCAGAGTTACAAAAGGAAATATAGTTCCTGTACCACTATGATTGGGGAGGAGGATTCTCATATAAATAATGAGTTGCCCCAAACAGTGTGTCAGCTCCATCTTGCTTGAAGACATAAAAGAAAAGTGCAAATACCAGCAAAATTAATCTGCCCGCAGATTAGTTTCCCACAGGGAACTAAGCTTGGTACATTAAAGACACAGAGCAGAGTTGCTCGGGACAACTGGTCAAACCAAAGAGCAACACAGGGAATAAGAAAGATGGGCAGGAATAGACAGCTCTGTTTGAGCTTAAAACACTCTACCCTAAGAGCAATGAAACACAGCTAGTCCCAGGCACCAGAGGAGCAAGTAGATAATTTCACAGAAGGTGCTTCAAAGGTTTAGAAATCCTGAGAAGAAGAATATAAGATAGAGAGAGGTCCCACTTATTCAGTCTAAGATTAAATGTGTGTGTGTGTGTGTGTGTAATTCTCATTTCCCTAACAGTATGAGCTCTATATATGTCGACCTCCCTAATTTTAGCTTCTTCTTGATAATGTTATTCAGAATTCTATCATATGAAGGAATAAATATTTTTGTTTGTTTTGGGGCCACAACCGGTGATGCTCAGGGGGTTACTTCTGGCTATGCACTCAGAAATTGTTCCTGGCTTGGGAGGACCATATGGGATGCTAAGGATCAAACCCAGGTCTGTCCTTGGTCAGCAGCATGCAAAGCAAATTCTATTGCTCCAGCCCCAGGAATAATTTTTTATTTGTCCATTTTTGTTTGTAATTTTGGAGGGGAGTTATGAATTTTTTTTCTTTTGGTTTCTAAGTCACACCCTATGGTGTGTAGGAGCTATTCTATCTTTGTGCCTGGGGGTGTACATAAGGGACCATGCAATGCTGGGGCTAAACCTGGGCATCTCACATGCAAAAGATGTTTTCAATCCATTGAGGTCACTCTCTAGGCCCTGAAACCATCTTTCACCCATGTTCTTAAATAATAATTTAGTTTGACTTGAGATCCCCAAAAGTATGTGAGAAAGAGAGAGAGAGAGAGAGAGAGAGAGAGAGAGAGAGAGAGAGAGAGAGAGACAGAGAGACAGAGAGACAGAGAGACAGAGAGACAGAGAGACAGAGAGACAGAGAGAGAAATTTTCCTTCTTAAAGTGGACAAATAGAAAATCCTCCACCCAGGGCTGGAGAGATAGCATGGAGGTAAGGTGTTTGCCTTTCATGCAGAAGGTCATCAGTTCAAATCCTGGCGTCCCATATGGTCCCCCGTGCCTGCCAGGAGCAATTTCTGAGCATGGAGCCAGGAATAACCCCTGAGCACTGCCGGGTGTGACCCAAAAACCAAAAAAAAAAAAAAAAAAAGGGCCCAGAGAGATAGCACAGCGGCGTTTGCCTTGCAAGCAGCCGATCCAGGACCTAAGGTGGTTGGTTCGAATCCCGGTGTCCCGTATGGTCCCCCGTGCCTGCCAGGAGCTATTTCTGAGCAGACAGCCAGGAGTAACCCCTGAGCACACCAGGTGTGGCCCAAAAACCAAAAAAAGAAAAAAAAATGAAAAAAGAAAATCCTACACCCTCCCACTGGACTTCAAGCTACTATCCATCTCTTTTTTTCAATTAGTATCTTTATTTAAACACCCTATTACAAACATAATTGTGGCTAGGTGTTGAATTAAATAATTAACGATGGGACTGGATGGCGGTGGATGAGGATGGATTTCTCTCTGCCATCCCAGGCCACGTGGCTCCGCAACCCCATCCAGCCGGCGGGTCCCAGGCCCAGGTGAAAGGCGAAATCACTCACTCACAGGCAGGCATCAGGAACCATCAGCTTTATTCATGCCCTATTCACCACATGTGTGTGGCCTATCTCATAACCTTTCAAGCACTCAGCCATTCTAGGCTACCCTGCGTCTTAACCCTTTCAGCCATCTTCCCTTTGGCCTCCATCCTGGTCCAAGACCAAAAGAGGCAGAAACCCAGAAGCCAAAGAGCTCAGCAGGGCCGAAAGGGCCCGAATTCCCTAGCTCCAAGGTTTATCTACCTTTTCCAAGACCCCTCCTAGGAATGGGCGGGATCTTGCAGGTAAGGTTACACCTAATATTCAGTTCCCAAGACCCCTCCCAGAAATGGGTGGGTCTCAGGTAGCTACACCTAGATCCAGGGTCTCAGATAGGTACACTACAGCTGGGTATCCATCTCTTGGATAATTCCAACTTCACCCAGGGGCAGCATTGAATAATCTGACTTTGTTTCTTCATTCTTCATCCATATTTTCTGTTTAGCTACAGGGGACACCATATGGGGCACAATGGATCAAACCTGGGTCAACTATATGCAAGGCAAGCACCCTACCTACTATTCTATCTCTCCAGTCCCTCTTGTTCCTGTCTTGTGAACATTTTAAATTTTAACCAAACAATTTCATTTAATTGAACCTTTATTTGGGCATACTTGTTTTATACTCTGATTTTAATAAATCCATTGCCTTAAGTTCCTAAACAATTTTGCTTATTCTAACTCATGGTGGTTAGTCAGTTTAATTTCGAAGTGTGAGCTTGTGTTTGGCTGGAGTATATATATATATATATATATATATATATATATATATATATATATATATATATATATATGACAATCTTGTAAATCTAGTTCTTTACTAAATTTATCCAGAAATACTGGCATTACTTCTATCAATTGTCACCAGTTTAGGATCATAAAATTAATTCTCAAATTATTCTTTGTAGAATATATTCCAAAGATAAACAAACAGAGATATAAGGATTAAAAAAGTATTGGAGGGGCCAGAGTTGTGGCACAGAGGTAGGGCGTTTGCTTTGCACACGGCTGACACAGGACAGACCTCGGTTCAATCCCCTGGCATCCCACATGGTCCCCCAAGCCAGGAGCAATTTCAGAGTGCTTAGCCAAGAGTAACCCCTGAGCGTCACCGGGTGTGGCCCAAAAATAAAAAAAAAAAAAAGTATTGGAAATTGGGGCCAGAGTGATAAAATACCTGGTTTGATCCTTGGCATCCTATATGGTCCCCAGAGCCTGCCAGGAGAAATTTTTGTTTTGTTTTGTTTTGTTTTGTTTTGGGATCACATTTAGTGGTGCTCAGGAGTTCCTCCTGGTTCTGCACTCAGAAATTACCCCTGGCAGGCTCAAGGGACCATATGGGATGCCAAGGTTCAAACCTGAACTGGCCATGTGCAAGGCAAATGCCCTACCCACTGTGCTATCACTCTGGCCACAGGCCAGGAGTAATTTCTTTTTTTTTTTTTTTTTTTTTTTTTTGGTTTTTGGGCCACACCCGGTGACGCTCAGGGGTTACTCCTGGCTATGCGCTCAGAAGTCGCTCCTGGCTTGGGGGACCATATGGGACGCCGGGGGATCGAACCGCGGTCCGTCTCCTAGCGCAGGTAAGGCAGGCACCTTACCTCGAGCGCCACCGCCCGGCCCCCAGGAGTAATTTCTAAGTGCAGAGCCAGGAGTAACCCCTGAGCACTGCTAGGTTTAGCCCAATAGCAAAAAACAAACAAACAAACAAACAACCACAGCTATTGGAAATGATTCCATATCACCCATCTCTCAGATCAGGGCAGAACCAAAGACAAATTCACTTGTCTGAAAATCCTTCTTTCTTTCTCTTATCTGTCCATTCTTTCCCAGAGAACTTAACCCATTCAGGGTTTTAGAACTATGTGGGCTTCCCAGTATAATTTTCCCAATTTTCTTGCCATCCTCCTTCAATCAAAACATTGCCAAAGCATTACTTAGCACGACCTTGTGGCTTTGAAAGAATTTGGGGATCAAACCTGGGTTTATCGTGTGTAAGGCAAAAACCCAAACCTGCTGTAATGTCCCTCCAGCTCATAGACAGATTAATATAAATGCATCAGTACCTTCAGCTTTACCTCAGTTCTAGTCTCCAGCTCCCTTTCCATGGGTGAGCCCTGATAATATCTCTGACCTCTCCACAAATAAACACATAAGTTTTTTACTGTCAAGTGAAACTTTCTTTTTTTGGCATTTGAATTATGTAATTAATTAAACAATTTGTTTTCACTTTATGATCTGATTGCTCTGGTGGTAGAATGTGCTGAGAATTCAGGCTAGGACTGAATGCTGAGTCACTCACTCTAGCTGCAGATGATCTGTGCATCTACCATAACTCAAAGGTAAAAGTTGTACCAGAAGATTCCCACTATCTCCCATAAAGATAATTGGAGCCATAGTTGCATTAGAATGCAGGTGTTGCCCATAGAATCATTCTTAAAGTCCAACATGGTGTAATTCCTCCAACTTTCATAAGAAGCAAGTTTCCTTTGTCAAAGTTCTTTTTTTTCCTTTTGTTTTGTTTTGATTTGGTTTGGAGCCACACCTGGTAATGTTCAGAGGTTACTTCAGGCTTTGCACCCAGGAACCACTCCTGGTAGTGCTCAGAGGACCATATGGAATGCCAGTGATCAAACCCAGGTCTTCGGACTACAAGATAAACACCTTATCTGCTGTAATGACTCTCCTGTCTCCTTGCCCAAGATCTTAAAAAGGAAAGCTCTTGGAGTCAGTGAAATAGTACAAAGTGTTAGGGTTCAATCCTAAAACTCATATGGTCCCCAAGCACTGCCAGGAGGGATCCCTGAATGCAGAAACAGAAGTACTGAAAACTCCCAGGTCTGGCAAAAATTAAAAAAAAAATTATTTTGGTAGCAAGAGTAGTGTCTAGGAATCTCCAAAGACAATGGAAACAAAAAACATGAAAATTGGTATTTAATAGGAACCATGCCACTTAGGGGGCAGGGGGAAAGGACAGGAAGGGACAATATCTACAGTGGAAGGAAGTGTTCAACTGGGAAGAAGAAGTGGTGCTGAAAGGTGGGAAATGTATGAAAACTGTTAGCAACAGTGCTGAGAATCACAGTGGGGAGAAATAGTAGATGTGTGGATGTGTAGATAGATGATAGATAGATAGATAGATAGATAGATAGATAGATAGATAGATAGATAGATAGATAGATAGATAGATAGATAGATAGATGATAAAGAGATAAAGAGATTGATAGTTACAAAGATAGAAACATAGATATATACACACATAGGTAGAAGGGGAGAGAGAGAGAGAGAGAGAGAGAGAGAGAGAGAGAGAGAGAGAGAGAGAGAGAGAGAGAGATAAGTGCCTCTTGTAGGGGCCAGAGAGATAGCATGGAAGTAGGGAGTTTGCCTTGCATGCAGAAGGATGGTGGTTCGAATCCTGGCATCCCATATGGTCTCCCGAGCCTGCCAGGAGCGATTTCAGAACATAGAACCATAGTTACGCCTGGAGTAACACGCTATCGGGTGTGACCCAAAAACCGGAAAGAAAAAAAGTGCCTCTTGTAGACAGACTGGTGGGTGAGAGGCAAATGGAGTTGTGGGGTATTAGTGAAGGGAAGTGGGCACAGGTGAAGGGATGGGCATTCACACATTGTATGCCTGAAACTCAATTATGAATAATTTTGTAATTTCATAATCAGTGACTCATAAAAAAAGTATTAAAGAAGGGGCCAAAGCTGTGGCGTTAGAGGTAAGACCTTGCAAGCTCTAGCCTAGGACAGACCGCGGTTCGATCCCCTGGTGTCCCATATGGTCCCCCCAAGCCAGAGGGATTTCTGAGTGCATAGCCAGGAATAAACCCTGAGTGTCAAAGGGGTGTGGCCCCCAAAAAGCAAACAAAAACAAAAGTATTAAATAAATAAAAGTTGATTAAATAAAGATATTATTTGAAAAATGAACAGTTTCGGGGCCGGAGAGATAGCATGGAGGTAATGTGTTTGCCTTGCATGCAGAAGGATCGTGGTTCAAATCCCAGCATCCCATATGGTCCCTTGTGCCTGCCAGGAGTGATTTCTGAGCATAGAGCCAGGAGTAACCGTTGAGCGCTGCCGGGTGTGACCCAAAAACAAAACTAAATAAATAAAGAAAAATGAACAGTTTCTATTATTTTTGAGGAACCCTGACACAGACATAAAGTTTAAAGACAAAGAAGTGATTAGAAAATCTGTATAAAAGGATATAATTATATTTGCAATTGAAGGCATACAAATGAAATTAAGGCATATTAAACTTTTAAAATTATTTTTATTAAATTACTTTTTAAAAGATGGTGGCTGGGGCCGGGAAGGTGGCGCTAGAGGTAAGGTGTCTGCCTTACAAGCGCTAGCCAAGGAACGGACCGCGGTTCGATCCCCCGGCGTCCCATATGGTCCCCCCAAGCCAGGGGCGATTTCTGAGCACATAGCCAGGAGTAACCCCTGAGCGTCAAACGGGTGTGGCCCAAAAAACCAAAAAAAAAAAAAAAAAAGATGGTGGCTGGAAAAAAAGAAAACATACACACACATACACACAAAGATGGTGGCTGGTACAGTAGAGAACCTTGCTCACAGTCAACCTGGGTTTGATCTCCAGCACTGCCAGGAGTGATTCCTAAGTGCAGAACCAGGGCAACTTCTGAGCATCACAAGGTATGATCTAAATACAAACAAAAATATCTATTGTAGAAGAATGCTGTTGAGGAGGGAAATCGTTGCCAAAATACTAAATGAAAGAACTAGCTGTACAACAAATTCCATTTTTAGGAAAATAAATTTACCAAATAATAGTTGTAAAATATTTGAAATAGGAGCTGTACAGCAGGCAAGTTAATTGCCTTGCATGAGCCTTGCATATGGCCAACTCAGATTGGATCCTCAGCATCCCATATGGTCCCTCAAGCCCTGCCAGTAGGAATTCCTGTGCTCAGAGCCAGGAGTAGCCCTGAGCCCTGTGGGGTGATGTAGCCCTCCAAACAACATCCACAACAGAAATATAATCCAAAAAATATTGATAAATTTCACAGTCATTCTCCTGAATAAGAAACAACAGTTCTAACTATCGAAAGAAAACAGCAGAGAGGCACCCACTAATGGATACACTCATTGAGCTGTGCTCTTTAGACAGGTTTTCATTCCATCACTCTTCCTGCATTTCAGTGTCTGAATATTAAATCTTGTTAAGAACCTGTTCTTTTTATCTTGTGTTGATCTTCCTTAAGAGATTCGGTCAACCTGCCCTGCTTTATTATCATCTTGGATAATTAATCACTGTTAGGGTTGTGTAAGAAGCCTGGTTTGGTTGGGAGGCCTTTTTCTTATTGACAAATGACTTAAGAAGCAGCCAGGAATGAAATGTACCCTGCCTGGCAAACCAATGAGCAAAGCATGTGGGACTTGAGCCAGCACCGCGCCCAGGTGGGTCCTGGCACGGAGCTGGGAGGAGGGGGTTACTCAAGCCATGGTGCTTCTCCATACCCCCCTCCCTCTCAGCATTTGTTTCCAGAAAAGGCTTGGCTGATTCCACCCAACTGATTGTCAGAGCATTTAGAGAGAGATCGAGCCTCTAAGAGGTCCTCACACTACAGCCTTGGGCAACATATGGTATTTGTTCCCATTTTGTTTCTTCACTTCAAAATAAGATATATGCAGTGTGCATAGGAATTTGCTTATAGTTTTTGTTTTTACTATAGTCCAGCCCTCCAATGGTCTGAGGGACAGTGAACTGGCCCCCTGTTTTAAAAATTTGAGGACCACTGCAAGGATCTGAAGTCACCATCGAAATCTAATTTGTGGATTTCTGCAGAGTGAGCATATGGCTGCTATTTTTTTGATTTTGGTTTTAATCTTCCAAATAGTGGTCCATGGCCAGGGGGTGTGGGCCCTCTCCAGGGGGTTCTTGACCTGTGGGTT